>NW_016909340.1:126647-141612 GCF_001483705.2 Eufriesea mexicana | reverse complement strand
TATTATTATAAATTAGTTCACTCAATATTTCAGGATTTAATTGATAGTATATCGAAAATCAAGTGTACTTTATAGTAACTGATTTTTAAATGAAAGATGTATAAGATTCATTTAGTTATGCTGTTAGATAGTTCTTGATTTGATTAATATGGTAATTTTTACAGCTTTTCTTCATTTTTTATTTGTCGACATCGTCATAAGACAATAGTAACCCGCAATGTTATTTGATTTCGTTCCACTGGTAAAAATGGAAAAGTGAGTATGATTGCTATATAAAAAAATTCACAAATATTTACAGCTTTTTTTCTTTCCAAATAAAAATTTCGGGTTGCAAAAAAACTTTCCGCTGCAACAGCATACTGGAATTGCAGTTGCAAAAAATTTGGTGCAGAAAATTTTCCAAGGTACAAGAAATTAAGCCTCTATATTCAACAATTCTTCTCTTTTACCACGAAATTTCAGTAATACCGCTGAAATCCTATTAATTATTCAGTGGTGAAATTATTTTAATAAAACATGGCTATTAAATGCTTATTTAATAAAAATTAATTATTATATATATTTAGAAACGAAACTACGTATTCTACATATTTTTTCGATAAATATAAATACTGCAATATGCAAAGTCGAAAGTAAATACTTCCATTGTGACAGCTACTTAACCAGAGCAGAAGGATCAGGTGATTCTGTGTGGGCTCAATTCGCATTATTAAACGATACTTTTATTTGCAAATTTAAGCCTCTTATATGATAATAGAATGAGGTATTAAGCAATGCACTTTGCTACGTAAAAAGGATTGTTAGACAATGGCATTACGAAAAGAATTTCACGAGATAATTAAGTCTATCAAGGGAATAGCGTTCGCCAATTATCCCGCATTTTTGGCGCACATTTCTGTCAGATTATCATCAAAATTAAGGTCGGTTTGATACGTCTCTTCGTGAATACGTTTCATTAAATACTGATAGTTTTCCTAAATGAATCGTAGTTAAATCGCATAAATAAATAAATAAAATCGCAGTTCAAATATAAAAGGGATATCGCATAAATAAATAAATAAAATCGCAGTTCAAATATAAAAGGGATAATTACTGATGCGAAGCAAATGTGGAAATGAAAGTTATCTACAAGAACTTTGCATTATTAAATGTAGAACATTGTTATATTAAAATATTGTTAAAATATAGTAAGACTAATGGAAAATTGATAAAATATATTTATAGAATATAAATGACGTTTAAACAAAAAAAGAAAAAAATGTATTTCCAAAAACTCGTTATTTCAATATTATAAGTTTTATTAATTTATACCTGAGCATAATGCTCTTATGGAACATTATAACTGTGATTATAAGAGAAAAGAAAGTCAATTTCTCTTATAATTATTAAATTAATTTATTAATTTCCCTTAAAAATAAATTTCATGATTGAAAAATCTCCTATGAAGACATTTAGTACGTAATATGTAATTTTGATATGTAACGTCCGATATACATGTAGAGTACAAATGGTTAAATGTTATGTTAGCCTAAAATAATGAATTCTACTTCGTTGATCCAAATATTCAATTATTTCGTGTAACTATGCAGACGACTGAATTTTGTTATTAATTAACGAATTTGAAAAATCCTATTACATTTTTAAATAATTTCAAACTTAAAGATATGAACGCAGTTTCCAAAAATGAGTATGTTTCTTAGTTCTTATCGAATAGTATGCTTTTAAGACCATATTCTTCGACCTTTTATACTTCACATTTGCCACGGAAATGTTTATATATCTGACGTATCCTTTACTATAAAATTATATTTTATAACTTAATTACAATTTTCATAAACTACATTTATTAAGGTATGTATAATATGGATTTAAAAAGTAATAAATAATTTTAGAAAATTATGAGTGATGTAATAAAATATTATAAAATTATTAAATAAATAAACGTATTAAAATATACTTAATAAAAATAAATACTGTACGAGTTACATAATAAAAAGCAACTAATAAAAAAAACTGTAACTGAAGGAAAAATTATAATATATAGTTTTAATAAAATATTCAAAAATTACGTGGAGCAGTTCCAAAAACGTCATAATCCCCAATAGTAAATGTATCCTACGTTCAAAATTTAGGTATCGGAGGAAAAATAACGTTGTTTAGAAAATGGTTGCTAGGTGATAGATAAACGAACATGAAACAGCGAATAATTTTTCCTTTATGTCTAGTTTTCGACCGTGCCAACTGCTATATACCACTGACCCGCCGAAAATTCCGAGTTTATAGCATCTGCGAATATTAAAAACGATGAACATAAAGATTACGAAAATATTGGTACGTATGGAAAGAGCTGAATTCTTGGCCCAAAAATAACCTCGTTTTTCACAGCACGTGTCATAAACTCGAAAATGAAAATGCTTATGTATTTTGTTCTGTCGAATGGAACCGTTGAGACTATAAAGGAAAATAACAGATAAAAATATAGAAAATAACTTTTCTTTTTTAATCTCCTTTCCAATTAATTGGTGTTTATTAATTAATTAATTACAATTGAGAATTCAACGAATGTAATATATATTCACGCGCTGTTTCATTTTTATATGCTTTAAGTTTGCATACGTTTCAGTAAATTTATAAAAATAATAGTACAGAAATATGTGTACATCACTACTATGATATTATGAAACGTATGTATTGAAATTTATTTTCTATGGGTTTTAAGTGGCGTATAATGTACGATAAAGAATAAAAGCAAAGTGTCTTTTACTTCGAAATTAGTTTTTATTAATATAATAATTTTTGAAAATAAATTCTTTTCTGCATTAATAATACTTTTTAGAATATTCTGGTTTCCTAGATTCTGAATCTTTCGTAATATTCTTGTTTACATTAGCTTATAAAAAAGGACACACTGATTGTGTTTATTCCTATTATTTATGAACTTATTGTTAATTTAGTCATTTCAAAATTACAAATCAACTAAATTAATAAAATTAAATATCAACTAAATGTATATTTTTGTAGTAACTGTTTATTTTAAAACAATTAAATGTGTGTATATCTGTATCTAAATTCACATTGTAAGAATGATAGTAATATAGTTTACAGCACAGTTATGACGTGTTTGATGTTTCAAAAATACCAGGCTAGGATCTTTTATATGTCTCTTAGCATACGTTATTATACGTTGTAATTAATTATTTAAGTATGTTGAATTTTTGCTGAAGATGGATTAGTATAGTGTCCATAGAGAAAATCTCATTCATATATACATATGTTGGATGTTTCGTAATAGTGAATCTATGAAAAGAGAAAATAGTAAATAAAAAAAGATGAAATTTGAAAATTTTGCAACATTCATGTATAAGATCACTATAAATTCTTGCCTTAAAATTAGGGTGTTCTATCGATCTGATAGACAATAAGAATTACGATAACCAAACGTAGTAAGTCAAATTTGACTCGATTAATAACAAAATATTTGGTATTAGATTTATACAGATACTAACTGTTTTCGTGACATTAATGATCTGCATCATAATTCTAATATATTAAATATTTGTACTTCTGGATCATGGTTTCCTGGACTATTTCTTAGATGGTGACTTAATTTTATGTTAGATACTCTCGTAGAATCACCTCTACTTGGGATCTCGAAAATCAAGCTTATATATCAGTCAAATTTCATAGTTGATTTATTAATATGATTGACTTATTCTACTGATATCTCCGTATATTTATCTATTTAGTACTATATCGCTTTATAAGTATTATAATTTAACAAGCAGGCAGTGACACGGTTATCGAATCCCTGAGTAATTCTAACTTGGATAGTTCCTTTAGGTCCTTGAGCATCAGAATAATTACATAAGATTGGGAACATACTGTTACAGATCAAATATGTGATCTAAATATATGATACAAATGCATGAAATTAAATTTAACAGGAAAAATTGCCATTATCAATATGACATGTCAAGTACTTGCGATACATCTACTACTATTGAAGAAATATGCATCCTGACTAGAAATTTTTTGTCACACAACTTTTGTGTTTCTATACCATAAAAGGTGTTTTCAGTCGTGATATATGTTTCGAATGCTTTTCGATAACATAAAATAAAATAGTTTCTTTATTCTCTTCTCAAAAATAGTCACGTCCTGCATCCAGATTATAAATCTGTTTTATTTTAATTTCAATATCATATGTGTAACTTATAAAATATATTGGTAACAAAGTTATTTAATTTTTCAAACAGAAAGTTTTTAAACGATCAATATTTTTATTAGATCGGTTATAGGAATACGACAGCTCGATTTGCATATACTTTGAACCTGCTGCTAATGAAGTTTCGATTGATGAACCAATTTAAATTCCTAGTTGGAAAGTAACTTGAAAGAGAATAATTATCGTATTCGAACATTGGACAAACAAGATACCTTGAGAAGTGTTTATAAGAATCTACTAAATGAAATAAATGTTAGTAGAAATGAAACATATAACAGAAATGCTCATAGAAATATAATATACTTGTCACAGTTACAAGAATAGAGAGAAACTATTTCTAACAATCTATGTAAAAGTACATAAAAATTTCTAACGAAGGAAATCTTTCTCCTATAATTCTATAACAATATTTCAAATATTTTATTAAAATAACCCATTAAAACAAAATAGATTTGACACCCAGAATTTAATTAATTTTGATCATCAATTTATTTGGAAAAAGAGAAATACAGTTAGAAAATTCATTTCATTTTGAGATCCTGCTTCATCTTGTATTATTACCTGGAATTGCAAGTAGTACTACATACTGGAACTATAGTATTTTGCCAATTAAGGGACTTTTTATATAGCATGAAAATTCTTCGTTAAAATAGAGATATTTTGTTCCTATTAACCCTTTGCACTCGACGATTTTTTGGCTAGAGAAGAATAAAAATTCAAAGATTCTCTGCTAAAGAACTGACGATACTTTTTTGAGCAATAAATAAAGAATTGCAGAATTATTTAACTTCGATACTTCGGACACTGTTACATTACATTAAATTTGATATATTAATCCTTTACAGTCGACGATTTTTTGGCTAGAGAAGAGTAAAAATTCAAAGATTCTTTACTAAAAAACTGACGATACTTTTTTGAGCAATAAATAAAGAATTGTATAATAATAGAATTATAGAATTATACTGACGATACTTTTTTGAGCAATAAATAAAGAATTGTATAATAATAGAATTGTAGAATTATTTTCCAGTGGTAGATGAAATTTTAATAACAACAAGAACAATTCTTTATTTAATTAGAAAGATTATAAAACACAAATATAACGTTTAAATATAATTAATTTCTCACAATTACTCTATGACACAACTTCTCACTATTATAACTCAATTGCAACTAACGTATCCAAAATCACTCCCTTTTTTCTTTTCTCTTCATATAATACATTGACATACACAATTCACACACACCTCAATCATTACACGCATACTCATTTATTATAATAACCTGAATTCATTATATATTGGAATTCCATGCATACTTGTTCCACTCATCCCAACACATATCTACTTAAAAATCTATGTAATCACTACCACATTATTTAACTTCGATACTTCGCACACTGTTACATTACATTAAATTTGATATATTAATTAATATCGATCTTCCAAATTTTATGAAATGGTGACTGAAGCTCAGTGCAAAGGGTTAATTGTTCCAAATAGTTGTTCCCATTAATTTCACATATTTTTCTACGAACAATGGTCTGTTAAATGCTCGCGGTTGTTAATACGATAACGCTCGAGCATTTCCAGCATTCTTGTTTCCGATCTGAAATCTTGGTCAGCATCTCCAGGAATACCGGCGCGTCATACCTAAAATAGTGTATGGATGCGGCATACCAGTCTACTGCCTATGCTACAATATATACGTAGTTACGCGTTGCTTCAATATATTTCACGTTTCACTGTGAAAGCATTATTCCATGATATAGAATCTTCAATACGAGATCCGCGTTGGATATCAAACAGGTGTTGAGGAAGGTTGTACGCAGCACGTTAATCCGTGTAGGCACGTGATAATGTTACGAGTGATAGTAGATAGAAAACCGCTGAGCCTTAATCGACTAAAGTTACCGACTAAATAATCTCGGATTTATTTAATTACAATTTAATTATTAAAGTAAAATTTAATGCAAATGCAGCACTTGCATACAAACAGCTACATCAAATGTTTCCTAACTGTCGAATTAATAAAATTTTTCAATAAACATTATCCCAATAATTTCTGTACAAGGTGTATAATTTTTAAATATAAAAACGTTTTAAATGGAATTTAAAAAAATTAGTAGAGAATCGTTTCCCGTAATTAGTATTTCAAGTAGTATAATTTGTGCTTGCTTGATAGCAATTTTGCAATAAATATTATCTTGATAATTTCTATACGAGGTGTATCATTTTTAAATATAAAAATATTTTAAATGGCATTCGAAAAATTAGCAGAGAACCGTTTCCTATAATTAGTATTTTAATTAGTATAATTTGTGATTGCTTGAAATTTTTATCAGATAGCTTCTAAAGCAGCTTCTTGTAATAAACAAGTTGTACAAGGTAATAAAATTTATTTCAAGCAAGTTTCGTAATTTAGGATATTCCAAACTCCAATTATCTACTATAGACCAATGCAGTCAATACATCATTAAGTAAATTTTTCCTGTTTCAAACGAAATGCTTACTATTTTGTACTAAAAATATCGATATTATTTTTTACCCTACTCAATAAATATACATAGTTGCATTTATCTGTTGTGAAATACCATAGTCTGGCTTAAAAATTCGAATATCTCATAGAAATTGAACTCTTGAACTAGTATCATACTACTATACTACTATATGCCAATCTCATAAATTTAATGAAGACAATAATAGTGCGGGGGTTGGTATTTTAATGGTACAATGCCAATAAGTAATGAGTACAAAATATAATACTAATAGCAATAAATACATGACACTGGTAATTATAAAATACATAATAATAACTAATAATATTAATAATAACTACAACATTAACGATATTGCAGTATGAAAAGTCGTATTAAAAAGCTAAAGATTAAAATATAATACTAATAGCAATAAATACATGACACTGGTAATTATAAAATACATAATAATAACCAATAATATTAATAATAACTACAACATTAACGATATTGCAGTATAAAAAGTCGTATTAAAAAGCTAAAGCAAAAATTTTATAACAAAAAATTAGTATGGTGTATGATACTAAATAAAAATACTAGTAGAAACACTATGTATAATATTAACGATACTAACTAAGGTATAAAATATCGTATTAGAAGACTAGAGTTAAAATTTTATTTAAATGCTCAATGAGAAAATAGTGACGTATTTCTTTACCTCTAATAGTGGAAACCTTCAATGGATAGCAGATTTCATGGATGTAGTATCGAGAGGAGACCCACTGTGCGAGTTAATGGAATTAGCGTGATCGAGTTGAAGTTACGAAAAATCTTCGATAAATCTAATTGTTACTTTCCTGTTTATTTCCTATCCGGTATCAATTTCGACTAACTTCCAGTTAGATGAACGTTGTTACGTAATATATTTCTTCGCGACAGGGGTGCATACTTGGACGCATGTATCACCCAACGACCTTATGAACTTCTGCAAGTTGTTTCAAGAACAAGATATCTAACTGAATGAATGCCAGCACGTCTAAGAAAGGCGTGGTCAAGCAATAGTCGAGTCACGATTTATCTCGAGTACGGTCTCGAAAATGATTTTCTATGATATCGTATCTCCGTCTATGAGGAAGCAACTTTCTCGTATAACGTGACAGCCAGATCTCTAACAATTATAGGACATATCGTATGTCGATTGGTAGCTTCACGGCGATTAGAAAAATTAGCTTCTTATAACTGATAGTTAGGTGTGCAGTTAGATCTATCTTTCGTGATTTCCTACCTTAGTTCTTCAATTTTTCGAAGACCTTTTTATATCTCTTATTCTTTTCGATATGAACACGTGATATATTGTTTTAATTCATATTTTTTTTTTCTTGAAGATGATGAAAATGGTTTGCATTTAAGATATAATTCGAATCCGTTGTGTTTACATTTACTTCATTCGTGTGTTGAAAAAGGTGAAATAAATGATTAAAGATGTTTAAATTTGAGATGCTAGAAATTTTGTTTATGTATAAATTAAAAAAGTTAATTAAGACGCAAACTTAATTTAAAGGTTAAAGTTTCTGCTACTACGTAAAAGTGGATTTTTACATTACTGCAATGTAAATAAATACAATACAACTTTCATAATTAACTCTTATTCAAAGAAAGCTTCTTATTTAATTCAAATTTTCTTGCGAGTACTTCAAATTTTCTGCTACTTTCTAAAAATAGTTCTGCATTTTCGTAATATAAATAGATACAATAAAAAATAAACGATAAATTGTATAATACAAAGTACAGGTAGCCCTCCTATAACACAGCATCCTATAACACGGTTTCGCTCTAACACGATAAGAAAATTGCAAAAATCTTTGTACAACACTGTACTTTTACATGAGCAGTGACGGTCAGGTAGCCCTCCTATAACACAGCATCCTATAACACGGTTTCGCTCTAACACGATAAGAAAATTTCAAAAATCTTTGTACAACACTGTACTTTTACATGAGCAGTGACGACGAAGAAATTTATTAAAATAAAGTTGCATTACATTAAAATAATATTTTTGTTCTTTTTGTTTGTTTTATGTTGTACATACATTTATATTTTTAATAAAAATTAAATTGTTTGTGTAGAATTAAAAAAGAATTTGTTTTTAGTAAATTTTCGGAACGTAGCCCCCCTTTTTGTACTGCGTCTAGGTCTCATACAACACGGTTTCACACGACACGGCATTTTCTGGGAACCTATTTACCGTGTTATAGGATGGTTACCTGTACATAATAATTAATTCTTACTCGGAATATAAAATGCTAAGTATCAAAACTTTCTTGTCAATAATAAAACACCGTTTTGCCAAACACAGCCAGTCGACGTCGTGCCCCAACACGAGTCTCTTCTATTTTCTCGTCGCTTTGTTACTTACTTTGACCAAATTGCTCTTTTCACTAAGTCTCGCACATACCGCACTGACAGCAAATTGCGAAGCCAACCTCTCCTCTCACCGTCTAATTATCCTATCCTGCCTCTAAACTCGAAACTGCGGCATTTCCTCTGTGTCGAAGAATAATGTTTTCGAAAGAGGCGAGACAGAAAGAAAGACGGCATTACACGTTTCAAGTGTCGTCTAACGAGTGATCTCCGGTGTGCGGGGAAAAAAGCGTATATTCAGTGGAATGAATGCCAGCACGTCTGAGGAAGGTGTGGTCGATCGGCTGGCAGCCGGCAGCAGGGTCACGACGATATATCTCGCGCGAGGTACGCTCTCGAAAATGATTTTCCGCGATATCGTGTATCTCGAAGCGCGTGAAGGGAGGCAACGCGCGATCAGGAAGGTGAAACACAGAAAGACAAGCGAGGAAGAGGTGGCAGAGAGGGAGCAAGCGTCCAAAGAACTCGCGTCGCGCCATGGTGGTGCAGCACTGCCGAGCACACTGGTGATTACGTCAAGCGACCGTTACTTCTGCCGCAACCCTGCACACTATGGATAGTTACGTGCCAGATGGCCGCACATATTCGAGGTGTGTCCAGCTAATATGACTGATTGCAATCTCCGCGAGAGTAAGCCGAGGCTCGCGACAGCCAGCTGGCCACCTCTGGCCAACTGCCTGCCTGCTGGTAACGTGGCAGTCAGCCTCCATGCAGGTCCACCCGTCGAGACTTCGTCGGGATTCGTTGCATGCCTGTTCATTCTTTCCGTTCCTTCTTCTCCAACCTCCGATGCCCCGAGCAGACACGCTTTAATAAATGGGGTCCAGCCGAGGTTACAACCTTCATCAGCGGAGATACACCTGATAGCATCGGCAATCTCGACACGCCGCCCAGTACCATTACCGAACCGTCTACTGTGCGCTTCGCTACACAGATCGAACCTCGCGACCTGTTTCTACGGTTTAGATAGCGACACTCATTCGGAATACGCTTTTCACTCATTCGAGACGACGATTTTTTGAGAACACCGTCCCCAGCAGCGAAATTTCCTTTTTCTTTATATTGTTCATTTTTAATAAAAAAAACTTGTTTACTATGGAAATCGCCCAATTCGTAAGTGAATTCGCATAAATAAGATGATTGCACACCCTGTGTGCAGTTCCCGCCTCAGAAAATTTTTATTGAGAGGAGCGGATTGAACACCATGTGTGCAATGTAAGGTAAAATAAAAATACATCATTAAAATTGATAAACATTTATCTCAAAAATAGTTAGATAATATAAAATCGTTATTTTGCTCTCGATAATGAAGAACAGAATATAATGCGAAGAAAATTTTTAAGAAATAGTAAAAAGTTAAGAAAATACTGTTGAATAACGAAGAAAATAATATAAACGAGAAATAAATTTGTAGAAAAATGTCTAAAGGTAATAAAGTAATGTAACTCAGTAATGAAGAAGAAAATATAATTTGTTAAGACATTTTTAGGAAATAGTACACTGATCGAAAATCCAAACAAAATGTTTTGTTTTCTTTGGTACGCAACAAAACCAATGCCAAATTTTGTTTTTCTATACTTTACAGATACTATTAATTCAAAAAAAGTCTTAATCGGTCTCGTATGGGTTGAGGGACTTGTACAAATTCGTGTACCGTTTTGGGTAGAAATGTCTCGATGATTTTTGTTTTTTCGGTAACTCGCAGAATGACCCTAAGGGTCTGTCAAGGTATAGGTCAAGATATTTCTTGTGTTGTAACGGACTCGTATTTTGGAACATCGAGGTGATATTGGAACGTTCTTAACATAATGGTTTTATTTTAGGCAAGTGGTTATTGAGATAGAATTTCAAAAGTTGCGCGTATTCGATCGGATTTTCTTGAATAGTTGTGGTGATAAATAGTTTTGAAATTGTTTTGAACGAGCATGCGTATTATCCCTTTGCACTCGGCGATTTTTCCCTTATAGAAAAATAGTAATTCGAAGACTTTCTGCCATAAAATTGCCGATATTTTTAAAACGGTGAATAAGAAATCGGATGCAAATTGAGACGTAGAATTATTTTACTTCGACGTTCCACTGATCGTTGGGTAACTTTAAATTTGATATATTAAGTAACATCGATCTTCAGAATCTGATGAAATGGCGCCCGAGAGTCGCCTCTCGAGTGCAAAGGGTTATATCAATAATGCAGTTAAAAATCATAAATTCGTAAATATCTCAATTTAGTATCGAATATTCGTGTTAATTCTTCGATTATTTATGGTAACATTTATTTTTGTTACGTTAAATTGTCGATCTGTAATAATATTTATGTCACAGGAAAATTAGTTAATAAGACAAGTATTATCATTGATACTTTTGATACTTGTGTTATAAAAGGATAGCAATCGTTTGAAGTCGATAATGGAAAAAGTTTTGTAATTCATACTGCGTTGATTTTAGCAAATACTTGTATTCGAAACGACGTTGGACACTTGTTGTCAAATGTCGTCACATTTTTTTTATCGAATTTTTTAAATCTGCTAATAATAAAATTTTAATTAATAATTTCAATTTTTTATTTCAATTTTTTAATTATAATAACACTAATGTTAGCAGATTACTCAAGGGTTAAAGCATAATATCAAACGTGAAATTACTTTTACAACTCGTCATGGACTTTTTATGGTGAACAGCACTGTATCTTCTTGAAAATTTGAAGACAAATATTCAAATAATTTTTGACAATATGTCACATGCTACTACATTGACACATTAAAACATGCCTAAATATAAGTAACAGGAGAATAAATGTATAATTACATTGTATTGTATTGCTGTCTCATACAGAGTGATTCATAAATATACGTATATCCATATTTCAAGAGATATATTGCAATAAGTATACATATTTAATAATTATATATATTTAAATAAATGAAAGACGCCATTTAAATATATTTTTCGAGTTATGAATAGTTAAAAGAAAATAATTAAAAGAAAATTTCTTCTAACATTTCAGTTCTACTGATACATAAGTTAAATTTTTACTTTCAAGACTATTCAAAATGTATTTGAAATCTACTTGTGGTTCATCCAAAATCTGCCCTAAAAACTAAATTTTTAATTGAAATCTATCCTGAAGTTAACACAAGTGAACGATGTACATGATCAGCAAGAAAGGATATTAAATGGATTTAAGCCTATTCAAAAAATACATAATATTTTCGAGCAGGTGGTAAATTCGATAATACCAATCGTAAGGCTTGCAGTACTATGTATTGAAACACGAAGCAAACATTTCGAATCTGTAACACCAGATTTATCAAATTAATTAAAACAACTAATTTCAGATTTTCTATTCTTGCAGTTATTAAAAATATATAACAGTTTTCGATAAAATTGAAATCGATTTTTACTCGGATAGAAATTTAATTAATAATACAAGGTGTTCAAAAAGATCGGGATCAAATTAATGCCACGCGTTGATGGGAACAAATAGATGAAGATTATACAAACTTTATATAAACTTATGTCTGCAAAATCTACATTAAAAAGTTATAATCATTTAAAGATTAAGAGGCAAAATTTTTCTTACAATTCGTCATTTAGGATTACAGACGTACATAATCCTCGGTTATAGTTGTAATTTATATATTCTGACTCACAGCCTTAAGAATTTAGTCCGCTA
Source organism: Eufriesea mexicana (assembly GCF_001483705.2). Taxonomy (NCBI): domain Eukaryota; kingdom Metazoa; phylum Arthropoda; class Insecta; order Hymenoptera; family Apidae; genus Eufriesea; species Eufriesea mexicana. The sequence continues at coordinate 128,818 of NW_016909340.1, read as the reverse complement.
TCACTCATTCTGACATCTTCCGGACATTCAGTCGTATATACATTTCCTATTCGATTCCATTTCTGAGAACTTTAATATTTTCTGAATTACAGTATATTTCTGATACGCTTCTTGGATATATGCTATCTATTTCATCGTGTCACTTCAATTACTGCAATGTAGGGTCTTCGTGCTACTACTAGACAATGTTTTTATAAATAATTATAAGAAAAAAGAAATGGAAAAAGTGAGAGATCATTATAATAATTATAAATGGTTAAAATTAAATTATTATTAATTACTAAATTAAATTAGATTGTTTACTTAATTTTCCATGATATCTAGTAGTATTACATTAAACAGTATATATATCACTAGTCGATTTGATGGGTATCGTGTTATATGTCACGACATCATTCAGAGCCTTTATATAATGATTGCTCTACCTGGTTACACACGAGAGATCGTTTGGTATGGTATCCTGTTTCCTAATTTCTTCAGAAATTGTAGAATTATCAATGGATAGAGCAATTGTCGCAAATTGTAAATATCTCTAGCTATAACTGTACGACACATTGATTATTCTAGAAATTAATTTGAGCACTGATGATTTAAGTTCCACAGCAATTCTAGAGTAATCAATGTACAGATCATTTACAGTACTGTGTTGTCAACTGTTAATATCTTTAGTGATTATACATCTGTCTTTTGTAGTTCTACTACTAATCATCCATAACACGAAGAGTAATGTAAAGTATGCAGAAGATATGTTCATATGACGTTCTTTACTTATTTTAGCATGTAAATTCACACATATCACACATACTCTGCAGCACACGTATATTTATGAAACACTTTCATGTAATAAAGTCTGACATGTTTGAACTAATACTGAGACCAAATTGACCTGATAACGAAATTTTTGGATAATAAAATAATTACTTTTCTGTAATAATTACTATTAAATTTCACGTATTCGGGTAAAAATCATCCAGGATTTTGTGGATTAATGCTAACTTTAAAATTTAGGTTTTTCTCGAATTTTTCATTCAACTCTAGAGCTTTCTTGCGTACTATAGATTTAGAATTGGTATAGTTTTGTCTCTCTATCATCGAGATCACTATGATACATCATTTACTCTTTTACTTTTTAAATCCCTTAAGCTTCTTCTACTAATACTAGCATCTGAAAAACCTGTATCTTCAATAACTATGATCATTGACTGAACCAAGTATCCCTGCTAATTTTCTTGCACTTTCATCGCTTTTGAGTTTCAATTATTTTGCATTCTGTTCCAATACTTAAAACCACACATTTCTGTTCAATTACTATTGCGAAACCGTGCGCCGTTAGTCTCGTACTAAATTCGTATGTTTAAGATGCTTTCGAATTAATATAGGAAGGTACATATACATTATATCTAAATATTCCTTCGAAATGCTGTTGGGATAACAGCACGTTCCAATAATAGTACCTTTGAATATTAGAGTACTCGGATAATAGAGTTCAGATACGAAGAGCTCTAGCTAAGTGCTCTGTCGCAAATGGTACAAAGGATTAAAATTAAATTTCTTCAGATGAGTTCGCATTTCTTCGAATAATTTAATATTCGAAGATAATGTAATGCTTTGAGTTTCTGAAAATTCGATAAATTTATGTTTACAGTTTACATTCTGACTTAACGTAATGTACAATCGAGATGTGCGTGAAGTCTGACACGTGTATGAAAATATTTTATAAATTCATTTTTGTCCGACATGATCTCCAGACGATTTGTTGTTTTGGCCAAAAATTGATATATTATCACACAATATGTCATTACATCATCAAGCCATAAGTAATTAGATGGTTTAGAGTAGTTATCACACCGTGTACCATTTATGGTACATGTGCCGCTGCAATTAGTTCGACTGTAGAAGTCAGTTAATTTGAAAATTTTCGATTAGTAAAAAGAATAATAGAAGAGTAGTGATGTTTTGCAGCGATTGCTCGATTAAGTCATTTTTATGCATCCTTTGCTTTAAAAAAGTCAACCATTGCGTGTAATTAATAATTATTGCATATATAATCATTAAACAAATTTACGCGCTTTGTTCTATACTGTATTTTGTATAACGGCTCATTCTTTTAGTGGAAATATATTTTACAAATTTTACAAATTTAATTTATTTAATATATTTAAATATAGAAA
>NW_016909340.1:47787-126111 GCF_001483705.2 Eufriesea mexicana | reverse complement strand
ATATAGAAATATAGAAATATAAGAAATAAAATATAGAAATATATAGAAATATATTTTCCAGATTAAATTTATCATAAAACATGTTTTCAGCGCATTAATTAAATATATCTGCGTGTACCATTTATGATCAAATTTAACGTGTACCACAAATGATACACGTGGTATGGAACGTATTAATTTGACGGATCCTTTATTTTCATTTTCATATTTCATCAAAAGCTTTATACTGCACTGCTATTTATTTCTGTCAATCGAATAATAAATATGTAAGATATTTTTATGATTCGACAGTAATTGCATGGGAACACTTGGGTCTTCCTCCTAGATGAGAGATAATAAATAGGCCTCGGGTTCAGGTCGAACGTTCAGGGTAACATCTGGGAAGTGCATGTGGAAAGACAAGTGACCGCGCGGAAGGATTATATGGACGAGACTATTACGTATAAATAAGGGTGCAAGGGCAGTCTTTAGGCAGCCTTATACAGAATCTTAAAGAGTCTTAGAGAGTTCTTTAACCCCTTGCAAACGGGACGGTTCAAAGTTAACCGTGCCATGGAGTCGAGTTGCTGCCACGATACGCATTTCAAATTGCCAGACACATTTCTGCTTAGTCGTTATTTACGTTGATTACACTCTAAGGTGTCAAATTTTAGGTATACGTGGCCATAGCGATGCGTTTACGTGAGACGCATGCACTTACCGACAAAAGTTAAGAAACAACTTAATCGTTTGATAATTAGCTCATATGATTCAGCCGATTAGCGATTCGCTCCTATAAAAATTGCGTCACTTTCTGGATTCGCGATTTGCCCCTGTGGAAAATATGCTACCTTGCCGATCCACGATTCGCTGCCCGCGACGATCACGATTTTATTGACCTGCGTTTCACCGTAAAGACCACGCAACTTAGCTTTGCTACCAAAAATAGCCTTTCTTAAAGGTATCGGTTGATGTTCGATTTGCTTCTAGAATAATACCACGCATAGGTCATTGACCGGTTTTCAATTTGTTTTTCTAAAATAAAATCCCAAATCGGCATTGGCCGATTCGCGAATTCTTTCCCCGAAATAGTAACCTACACTAATGTTGTCGCGTCGCGTCGCGATCGAAATTCTCGTATTTCCGACGGGTTGTAAGGTCGTCTCACGACTACGACACGTGTTGCCCGCCAAATTAATATTGGACAACTGTTTAAGTTGTACGAGCGGAAAAGCGTCGTGCCTTCGACGTTTCGAAGAAAACGTGGCGTGTTGTTGATTTGAATCGGTTAGACGAAATGTTTGAAGAGAACCGTGTCTCTGAGGTGTCGAAAGGAAGTGAGCTCCCCGATCTTTACCCCTAGCGAGGGCCTGAGGCTTCCAACGTGTGCGGACCACGTGGAGCCCTCAGGCCTATTGTCAGCCAAGTCTTAAGAGCCGTCGCCTAATTTCGTTAAATTAGGGATTTCCAGGATTCTCGTGTTCCGCGACACGAGAAATCAAAGAAAAAAGGTAAAGCAGTCAAACATGCTGAAGGCATGGAGTGGAAAATTCCGATGCCGAATTGTTTGACCCTAAGACCTGGCTGTTGAAAGACAGTAACGGGTCTTCTTTGTTCCACGACGCAACAACTGTACAGTTTAGTTACAATAAATAATCGCGATGCTGGTCACAAATAGACAATGTACTTCAAATTACATTGGCGATCCATAAAAATATAAAACTAATCACGCAATATTAACCAGTTAGCTGTGGCGACCACTTTTGAGAGCGCGCACCTATATACGTGTCGTGAAAATCGAGCGATGACGTCGATCACAGTGTAAGTGTCGCTGTTAAAATATTGGATCAAGAAGATGAGTTTATTTTATAAAATTGACAATTTTATTACTAATATTTACTTGTTTGGTTAACATGTATTCTCTTATTGGTTAGTTTTTATGGATATCTATAAATTTTAGTGACCGTCAAAAAATAGCTAGGTAACTTCCGACCAGCAGCCATCAATGGGTTCAGCGCCTGGTCAGCGTCACGTATTTGTCCCGTGACGGACCATCCCTGAAGGAACCCTATTATAAATCAGCTTTCCGACTTTTGCTTTTGCCCCTTCTACGCAAACATCTAAAAAACGTTATCATCGCGCGTAAATAAATTCGTTACGCGAACTGATAAGCTGTTTCAGCCGGTGCATACAGGGACGCACGAGTTCATCTCAAATTATTCATATTTTTTATTCGTTTGTTTTATTCCGGCCTGGCCTAAAAATATTCTAAACATCTTGAAATTTGAGAATACGTTTTATTTTTCACAAAAATTACAATTTAAATAGCCAATGGTCATTACTTTTTACGCATGACGAGTATACTCGTCGTGACACAAAATCCTATCATTTCTCCACGACGAGTATACTCGTCAATCACAGCTAACTGGTTAAGTTGGCGCGTGATGCGTTCTTGACAATTAGAGAAATTCAATTGATCGGACGCAACAACTACGTTCGAACACTTTTGCAAAATGTAATAGAGAAATTTCGCGACAGACTATTTCTCACGCAAGCATATAAAACGCATCGCAGGTGAACGTTCGATCTAAATATCGCTTGTCACTGATGACTAATCGCTTGCTCGATAAAACCGTAAGTTTCTATCTGAGAAACCGCTCTATAAAAGGAAGAAAAATGAAAGCGTACGTCCGGGAATTATTGCCTGTGAATAAATTGCAGTGCAAGGGGTTAAGACATAAATCCTGCAGATGCTCGAAATTTAGTTTTCCTGCGCGGGTAATACAGCTGAATAAGATGATTCATAAAACATCGATATATTCGCTGCGTTAGATGAATGAAAACAGAGAAGAAGGAACATCCTTAATGAAATGATCTAACACGGCGAATGCTTATCTCCGGGCAATACGTTTTAATAGCCGTAAATCACGAGGATACTAACTTCGGTAGCTGTGTGTACACGTCCGCGTGCGCGCGTGCTGTATAAAATCGGTTACCGTTGTACTCCATGGCACAACGCCGTGGTTTTGAACTTCTCCTTGATTTACGGTCATTTCATTCTACAGTTCTTTCAGTGTAATCGATGCACTCGATTTTTCCCGATTTAACGTTTCAATCGGCGATGTTTATTTTCGCAAAAGGTTAATACGGGCAGAACCACACGCGTGAGTCCACTTGCTTGTTTTATTCCATCGATTTGTTCATTAATTCATCTCGTGATTACGCAGAGACTTGACACGCCCATGAAATAGCTATGCAATGGGATGTTCGTTCCGATGGTATATACGTATATGGGATAATTCTAGTTGGAAAGCACGCGAACGTTTACGTATTAAAATTTTTCAATTGCGATCATTGTCGATTATTTTGGAAAATATTTTGATGCTTCGTTTCGTTATAGTTATTTTAGAAGCATGTTTTGCATGGAATTTTGATAATAATTGTGTTAGTTTTATAACACGTAATTTATGTTAATAACGGTCCTGTGGTGAGCTTTTAATTAATTTTTACTTTACTTCGTTATTAGTTTGGGAGAATAAACTTACAGCGAATAAACTTACAGCTGTATTAATATGCTGAATTTAACAAAATAATCACCAATCGGTAGAGGTTTACCATTTTATATCTGATTCGATAATTTCGTTGGTGATTATAAAAATTGTTTTATAGAAATACAAATTTGAAAGGTTATGATACATAAGCATAGAAGACAGGAAAATCTTCATCAGTACTAATAAAATCGATACTTTTAATATGCAAAAAATTTAATTTTGGAATTATTTTATATGATTAAAAACAATTAATAAAATGTGACTTTCGACAAAATCTTTGTAACAGTTAAAAAAGTGTATTTCCGATTTTAACGAATTTATGACAAACGCATAAATGTAAAGAAAAAGAAAATGCTATATAAAAATTTCGTAACAAGTATATATATCTTTAAAGAGAAATGCTGGTCATTGCAGAAGTTATTTTAAAGTAACCATTTTTATGCAAATGAAACGAAATATATAAATAACAGCTTTTCAATAAAATATACCAACAGATATTGCATAAAAATCATTTTCATATTTGTTAACATGCGGCACAATTTATATTCAAAATCATTTAACTAATTCGCAACATTTATTTTTTAAAAAAAGAAATACAAATATACAGCCACATAAGAGTACGATCAGCTTATATTTACATATATATATGTATGAATAACTGTTAAGACAATATGTATATATTATGTAAATACTATGTAAAAATTTCGTAACAAGTATATATATCTTTAAAGAGAAATGCTAGTCATTGCAGAAGTTATTTTAAAGTAACCATTTTTATGCAAATGAAACGAAATATATAAATAACAGCTTTTCAATAAAATATACCAACAGATATTGCATAAAAATCATTTTCATATTTGTTAACATGCGGCACAATTTATATTCAAAATCATTTAACTAATTCGCAACATTTATTTTTTGAAAAAGGAAATACAAATATATAGCCACATAAGAGTACAATCAGCTTATATTTACATATATTTATGTATGAATAACTCTTAAGACAATATGTATATATTATGTAAATACTATGTAAAAATTTCGTAACAAGTATATATATCTTTAAAGAGAAATGCTAGTCATTGCAGAAGTTATTTTAAAGTAACCATTTTTATGCAAATGAAACGAAATATATAAATAACAGCTTTTCAATAAAATATACCAACAGATATTGCATAAAAATCATTTTCATATTTGTTAACATGCGGCACAATTTATATTCAAAATCATTTAACTAATTCGCAACATTTATTTTTTGAAAAAGGAAATACAAATATATAGCCACATAAGAGTACGATCAGCTTATATTTATATATATTTATGTATGAATAACTGTTAAGACAATATGTACATATTAAAATAGATTTTACAATACGATCTCCTGATTTCATAAAATTAATTGTGATAAAAGTACATATTCTATACACAAATTACGTCTTTGTCTGCTTAAATTTAATTACTAAAGATGAAGAACTTGATTACATTGCATCAGAGAAGCATCTGGAAGAAATGCAAGTGCAACATGCGTCTTCAATTGGTCATGATTGGTACTAATTCATCCGGGACTAATTTTATAAACAATTTATCACTCACTCGAATTGCATAGCGTTTAATAGAGAAGGTTTTATGCCTTCGTGAAGCACGCAACGTATACATGTTGATGCACAACTTGTTGCTACGAACGATTAATAGCATTATGGTCCAACACTTCCTGTAGACAGAACTAGGGCAAGTAGTACATGCGTGGGCAAGTTTCAGACTCAGATCCTTTAAATTCTCCGCATACATTTTAACATTTTGTCGTGGAGGCACTTGGATTTTTGAAACTCGTGTCGTAAAATAGTAGTAATTCTTTAAGGAGAAGCACAAGAGGGGAATATAAACTAGTTAAAATTTGATAGAAGTTTATGTAAATACGAGTTACTATTAACTAAGGTCTTATACAAGTACCAAATACTGTTTTATTAAATTTTATTATCGTTCCTTTGTTCCTTTTATCAGTTTACCTTGTTAGCAATAATACGTCACAATATTACGTTGCATGACAATATTAATCCAAATAGAAAGGAAGCTTTAATTCTCATGCACACTCGGCTTTGGTTCAGTTTAGTTCAGTTATGGAAATCATAGCACACGTGGAATGAAGAGGAAAAATAAGTCCTTTACTGCTATATTCATTACAATATGACATACAGATATTAAAAAACTATGGTATGTATAAAAATATTGTATTTTTATACAATATGCTTTTTTAAAGTATCATTCTTTTAGAAAATACTATATTTTATAGCAATATTCTGGTTATTGTGACTAAAAACAGTACTATTATTATTAATAGTAATATTCCAATTATTATGATAAAAATTATATTATTTTTAATAGCAATATCCTAATTATTGTAATAAAACGTAATAATATTATTTTTAATAGTATTATTCGAATTATGGCAGCTAAAATGTTAGTAATATTAAATAGTAATATGATAAAATAATATCATAACAGATAGTATAACAGTATAACAGCAATATTCTGGTTATTATGATTAAAAACAGTACTATAATTATTAATAATAATATTCCACTTATTATGATAAAAATTTTAATATTATTTTTAATAGCAATATCCTAATTATTGTAATAAAACGTAATAATATTATTTTTAATAGTATTACTCGAATTATGGCAGTTAAAATGTTAGTAATGTTAAATAGTGGTATGATAAAATAATATCATAACAGATAGTATAACAGTATAACAGCAATATTCTGGTTATTATGATTAAAAACAGTACTATCATTATTAATAATAATATTCCACTTATTATGATAAAAATTGTAATATTATTTTTAATAGCAATATCCTAATTATTGTAATAAAACGTAATAATATTATTTTTAACCATTTGGACTGGAAGATCTCTTCGTTGTGAAGATACAATTCGAAGCTCTTAGATTTTTACAAGCTCACTGATATTCCTTATGCCAAAATTAAAAAGAAAAATCGCGAATTTGCGTGAGAAACGAACGAATAGAATAATTTTACTTCGATGTTCTTCATATAATTATCGTCATTCATTATTTAAGTTATAGCATTAAAACAAACGGTGACTAAGAATCACCTCTCGAGTGCAAAGAATTAATAGTATTATTCGAATTATGGCAGCTAAAATGTAAGTAATATTAAATAATGATATGATAAAATAATAGCATAACAGATACTAATATCATAATTAAATAACAGATTTAAAATAATAATGAAACGAACGAAAAAAATCCACTTAATGGGACTCATATGCACACATATGTGTCCGAAAAATTCGTTGGGTAAGACGAGCATATATATCACCTATGTATTTCACGAATGCTGATCTGATCGTGATAACCATAAAAGCTGGATTTAGGTGATTTAACGCCGGAGATAAGTCCGTGATCATGACCAGTGAAGCGGTATAATTGGATTCGATTGTCTTGGGGGTTGGAATATGCAAATCAATTCATATTGCACGGCGATATCTACAATGTCTATTTCAAGACCGCGGTACAATGGAGGGCAGAAAGGAGAAAACGAATGGAACGTAATGAAAATTACAGAAATGCAATATCTGGATTTAAATTAAACTTAAATCAAACGAAAGGAAAGCGACATGCGCTCAATTGAATTCTCCCCGATACAAAAAAGAATCCCAGATCAGATAAAAAAAGCTATTCAATTCCCACTTTAAGCTACTTTCGAGTAAAGCGAACATCGCTGATTCCATCGGGTATATTACCAAACGAATAATAACGATGGTACGATATATTTAACAGGAAATATCGACAGTTGATCTTTAAATTTTGAAGAAAATATCTCTCGTGTTGTAATAATATAGAAAATAGGCTAATAACTACAATTTTAATAGTTTTTAATAAATATATAAGAATATCGAACTACTTGATTTTATCAAATTTTGTGAAAAATTGACTTAATTTAATTTATTTTAAAAATTTGTAAATATTTGTAACAAGAAGCTCGAGATAAATTTAATATACTTTTAAGTAATCAGTAATAATATATGAGAATATCGAGCTACTTCATTTTTATCAAATTTTGTGAAAATTTGTCTTAATTTAATTTATTTTAAATTTGTAAATATTTATAATAAGAATATAATATTTATAATTAAGTAATACTGTCAGCAATATTTATAAAATACTAGTGCACCCGTTGGAAAATGAAATTGTAAAGCTTAATAATTAGTTCCAATTTTATCTCATTTTAATTAAATTAATGTTTGCGCTTTGTACTCCGACAAATATGTAATTACACATTCATATAAACACCTGTTATTAATTGAAGAAGAGTACAAGCATGGTTGAAAAATAAATAATTAATATTATAATATTAAATAAGAGTATTTCTATGTAAATATGGGTTATTAAGTATGTGTATAATTTTATCTTATACTTCTCCGAAAATATAATACATAATTGTTAAACATTTATTATTAGTTTCAAGTTGTAAAGATGAATAAATACGATAAATAATCTTTGTTCAATTCTTACTGAAAATAAGAAATAAATATCTAAAATAATTTATTTCAAGCCGTTATTTTCACTATTGTTACCTAAAAATGAAAATATTATCGATTCACTTGGAATAAAATGTTTTAAAATATTGAGTAATTTCTGTATTTGAAATTGTACAAAAAATAAGTAATTTTCAAAACGATATTTAATAAAAGGATTTTAAAAAATATTTACAACAATCGCAGATCTGAAGGCTCAAGCAGAAAGTGCGATGATCTATAAAATAAATTAGAAAATGTCAAAATAAATCACACACCTGATAAATAATTTGATATAATTTTAAAGACCAGTTACTTCCAATAATTACAAAATAAAATAACACAACATATTATTTGAAATAGTATTTCAAATAATGTCATTTGGGAAAGGCCCTGGTCTGATTTACATGACTCCTATTTATTGAGAACTAAAAATTCTTAATATAAATAAATTTAAATATTACTATTTATTTAATTACTATTTTTTCTGATATACTATATTAAGACATAAAATTAAAAAAAGCTAGTTTGCAAAATATTCTGGCTATATTTCTTACAAATATTTTATTTACATCTTCTGATCCATTCTGATCAATTATTACCGAGATCCTACTACAGTTTCTAAAACTTAGTAAAAGAAAATAAATTTTTCAACGAGTTAGAAAAATACGTTACTTTCAATACAGTCATTCCACCAAATACAAACCCACAGTCTATTCATTATATTACACAATGTATTTGCAGTCACGTGCCTTTACTATAATCTAAAGAGTAGATCTTGAAGAGATTAAACAAGGTAGAGATATTTCAGCAGTATCGTTCCAGCAGGACCGTCGAAAAAATCTCTGTCTCCCAAGTTGGAACTTGAAATAGTAATTGCGAAGACACGGAACGAAAGAAAATGCAGTCGCGAAAAAGACGACAAGCTCGAGCGCGCATAATCTGACTGCCGTGAAACGAAATACCGAACTGCATATTTCGTTCACATGCTTTCGCGGTGAGTAGAATATATGCGGTCTACTACGGCTCGAAAGAAGATTTCCTGACGAGACGACTCGGAAATTTAATAGCAGTTCTGGATCACCGTGGCAATCTCTACAATTTAGATCATATCGAAGCATCAGAGACGTCAGGCTTAATGTCAGACGCCAGCTTCTTCGAACTGAAGTTGTCACGGTTCGGAAAACCTGATGCCAGGTTGAAAAGTACAAAATTGCGCCGTGTGGTTTTCATATTCTTCCTTCCCCGAACTGATCATCGCTTCCAGACTTCAACCTGCATCGCATCTGATTACACGTTCCCACATCGTTATCTGGTAGCTTCTCGCGAGCATTACCTCGGATTATGATGTGTAAATGTGGGTTATTGCCACGGAATCTTGCTACGATTGAATTTTACGACTAGGGCAATCAAAATTCTCTGTCGATAAAGACCAAAGGGACCAAGGTATCGTGCTTCCCTACGTGCTGGCTCCCCTTGCTATTACCGACGTACACATCCGTTCTCCAGAACTGGTATCGAGAGGCGGTTGTAGCTCGAACAGTGACATTTTGCTTTAACTCGATTTATGACGGCACGATGACTCTTCTCACGCGAAGAAGACCGTGGTTACGAAAGGAAAAAGGTAAAGCGTGTCAATTGAATTGAACGATCGGCAGCAGCCGGATGCCTATTTTAGCTATTGTTAGCCATTGAACTGGAGCACGACGCGGATGAAAAATTATAGTTCCAATTTCAGGTTTTCTAAATAACCTTCGGAGTTATGCTTTCCGGTTCTGTCGGTGTTTCAACATTCCCAAGTTGTAGAGGATCGAGCAAGGTTTCATCAGGCAAAATTGAATAGTGACGAATGGTGCATGTCCAGGTACATATTATTGGAAATAAGAGATTTTTTCTTTCAACCACACGTTATATTTTTTATACGTCAGGGGTGAGTGTTGGTTTTGTGTGCGTGAGTGTGAGCGAGATTCAACGAGTGAAACTCATTTGCCCTATAATTGTGCAATATGTGATATAAATATGAGTCGTTCACTACACGAATCGATTAACTCCACTTTTTGAAAAATCTTAAATTTAAGTGTCAAAGCACTTGGTATAGTCGTAACTTTTTATATTTATAATAACTTTCCTGAATAATAAATAATTTATTTCAGAGGTCACTTTGATTAACTCCGTACTCTAATGTAAATCGTTGCAATAATGCAACTCAAATGCACTAGCAAGCCATGAATGATAACGGTGAATTTTTTAGTCCCGTCTTATCAGAATTTAAGTAAAATTTAGTAAAATTTAAATTTATTACTTTTTTCGCTTGCCAAATCGATTAACTCTTCCAGTAACATAAAAATGGTAACATTACTAACGATTACCTTTTGGCTATTTTTTCTTATAAATTTTATATACCGTTAGATGAAAGTTACGTCTGTATTTATGCATTCTACGATATTTATTTCGATTTAAATTATAAAGGGAATTTTAAAAAACAACATACATTATTTCATTGCATTTCTCCACTTTTTGTTTTATGGAGTTAATCAATTTGTGCAGTGAATGGATCAGATAATGAGTGTTGTCTAGTGTGAATAATATTTGAAAAAATGTTTAGAAGAATGTGCCAGAATGAAACAGGTTGTTTGAGAAATATCAAACAGTGAACACCGAAATGTAATTGTCATTTAAAGTGAGTGAGAAAAAAGAAACTTCTGGAATGAGTGCATCGATTTATCTTTTCAAATAGTTTGTTATTTAAATATTTTAACTTGAATATATTTTGTATGCTACTCGTTAAAAAGATCTTAGATATTATAGTCCATTCTATTCACAAGAGGATTTATGTTTTCGATTTTTACAGAAGAGTATTGTCGTTTTTAAATCGAGGATTAGCCAATGTAGAAAATATTTGAATTTTATTTTAAGTACTCGAATGTTCTTTTGCAAAGGTTGCACTTTGACAGAATTTAAAATATTTTCTACAGAACAATGCGACAGCGAATAATTTGAAAATTATACCAAATTTACAGTTCTCTCATTATTTGAATAAAGAACATGTTAATAGTTCAATAAGTGCAAAATTGGGCACGAATACCTTAATCCTCTTTTATTTAATTTTTATTCACTTATTTACTTTTTCATAGGAAGAAATATCTTTTAAAATGTATCTACTGATGTATGTAACAAAAACGTGTTGTTCTACTTACAGAAATAGATGTCTCCGTATTCGATATTATTTAATCTTACCTAATGAAATTTTCTTGTATATTCTTGTTCGAATAGACGTAAGAAATTTATAACACGGTCTGAAAGGGTCTAAATGTAGTAGGAGAGTTTTTCCCACTGTGGAAGGAAACCCAAAAATCTTGGGTCAGTTGTCGAGAAGAGACGTACCCTGTAGAATAAAGTTTTCACCCTCTGTTGCGATATGTCGAACTTTATTTTACCCATGCTTCAATTTTTACCTGGCTCCCTTTCTAATTCAACAATTCTACTATTTGAGGATTATATCAAATTCCTATTATACAAAATATCTTATTTAACAGGAAAATATTAACTTTAATATTAATTAGAAAATTTATCATTATATTTATTATATAATTATGTACTAATTAACATTTGCAGCAATTTACAAGATAGCTGAGAGTTGTAGACTAAATGATCAATACATTATTCAATAATTTATTCTAGTATTATTTGTTTGTCTATTTAATATTAAAAATACCAACATTACTTTGCAGTCAACTCCGTTAAGAAAATATGTTAAGTTCGACATATTCTAGTATTATTTGTTTGTCTATTTAATATTAAAAATACCAACATTACTTTGCAGTCAACTCAATAACGATAAGAAAATACGTTAAGTTCGACTGTTTATAGTTTAAACATATACATAGATAGAATTGCGTGAAACAGACTGTATACGTAAATAAAATTGTTTGTGCACAGTTCTCATGTATAACGTAAGAAGGAGCTTCATTTGATGAATAGTTCCGAAGAACGAAGTCAGATATGCAGGTTGAATAATTTATTCCCTAAAAGCCCAGCGGAGGTCATCAAAAGAGATCGAGAACATCCATTTTTCACGGTAAACATTTATTTTTTAATTTCCTAGAGGTAACCAAACAAAGCGAAAGAAGTAGCGATACTTTCGCCAAACATTAATTTTCTTCGTCGTAATTAAAGCAAGCACTTGTATTTATTTAAGATTCTAAATATAAACAGCACTATTTACTTGAATAATTAAAAATCTCAGGTTTATTATTTATTTACATTGCCTGATTAATCTCCATAAAAAGTGACAAGTAGATATTAGATATTGCTACTGTTATTGTTATTATTTACTTCTTTTGTAAATCAATCACAATTATACCTATTTTATCTTTGTTATGTCAATAACAAATATAAAACATTTCTCGTATATTATTCTTAGTAATATACTACTTTTAGAAATATAATATATTATATTTCGGTATGTCATATTCACGATACTTCCATGATTAATTCATACGCGATAAGTCTGTAGATTATTCAAATTTACATATCGAGGAGAACAAAATTTCTGTACAAATTTTATTGACTCCTCAATATTTTTCCTACGAAATATTTTTCTTGCAAAACAAAATCGACATTTCGCATTTCAAAAATTTCAAATATTTCGAAATTTCGAATTACTAGGCCACTCAATGTGACTACGATGCGTTAATTTTATAGCGTTAAATTAATTGTTATTTAATGCATTAAAAGACTGTCAGTTCCACCGATCTGTGATGTATAATTAAATGTTAGATTATCCCTAAATCTAAATATCTAAGATAGACGGATATCTAAATAGTGAGATGGTAAAGGACCGAAAGGTGTTTGCAAATGCCTCCATTTTAGGTTTTTACCAAACCATGTTTATGACTGTTAACATTCACTAAGACTAATTAATAAAAACCTATTTCGTTTGACCAGAAATTTGTTTCTTAACATATATACAAGGTACATAAATAATACCTAATAATTAAACTCATAAAACGAAAACAATCATACATAATCATGTTAAAAAAATAAAAATAAGACAGGTATGTTAAAAACAAATAGATATTCATAATACACAAATTACAGGAAAAGAAAATACGAAATAAAATAATATATGTATATATACATACGTAATTTTGGAGTTTTCTAAAAGTCAGTATTTTTAATATAAAATGATAATTATTTCGATGGAAATAAATAAAATTGTACTCAATTACACATTGATTATGTTGTTTTATAATAAATAAGTCCAATTAGGAATATTCCATATTAGCAATTTATTACTTTTTACTACAAATATCCGAAGGTACTCATTGCACAACTTAATATATATAATTGGTACCCAAATAACAGTCACCATTAATTTAATCAAAACCATCTATTCATTTCCACAAAATACAGAAATAAAAACCGATATTAACTAATTTGATAATTCCAATACGATAAAATCCTGATTTTTATAACTAATAACTAATAACAAATAACCTAGAAAATAAACAATTTTCATATATAAATGTTTTTCACTTCAATGAATACATATATAATAAGAAAAATATAGAATAATAAATAAATGATACGTTTTAAATATTGTCAAATTGTGAACTGCTCAAATATAAACATTTGTATAGCACCTATTCCTTTCAGGTGTTTTACTCATTACAATACTCAATATTCAATACAATTTTGACTTCGCTATACCTATAAGGAAATAGTAAGTACATGAGCTAAAACTCAATCCTGTCATAACCTTACCTGTGTCACCATTTGCAACCAATCATTGACCAAATAACATCACTATTATCTATAATTTTATTATTCTTTGTCATCACTACTCTTACTACTTTGTTCCTACTTTGTCACTATTCTTTCTCATCACTATTATCTGAATTATCTTTATCAATGTTTATTTATGACAATTGTAAGGGCAGGTAAGATTATGCGAGCTCCGGTTACCGATAAGGCGACGTGAGTGAGGAGCACGTAGCAGTGATAACCGGAGTCTCAAATCGAATCGAAGATCCACTTGATCTCCGCGATGAATTAACAAAGGAGGCCCATCTTTAAAAGGGTAGGTCGCGAAGCGTACGACACAGTTCCGAGACAGTTCCTGGACCTATCGAATCGAAGATCCACTTGATCTCCGCGATGAATTAACAAAGGAGGCCCATCTTTAAAAGGGCAGGTCGCGAAGCGTACGACACAGTGCTTAGACAGTTCCGAGACAGTTCCTGGAGAGTGCGTTGAGAGGAGTTATTGAGAAACAGTTATTAGGAAAGAGTATTAGCTGGCAGTTCGAGGAGCGAACCAAAGGGTCTTATGTGAGAGAAGAGAGCGACGTGTACTGTATCCAGAAGAGAAAAGTGGTCACCGAGCGTTAGATTCATTAGCCGTTTATATTCCAAGCAGCGCGATCGCGCTGATCAGATTTCATGTCGAGAAAACCCAGCACATATCGAGCGTTCTCCACAGCTGACGGTGCGTCACCGACTGTCGAAGTCGAAGCGCTATCGCACCACTTGGTCATTTATCGCCATAATATAAACGAAGCGCTATCGCGCCGCTTGGGATTCCTCGACATAAAATAGAAGAAGCGCTATCGCGCTGCTTGGGATATCACGACAGTGTTCCTCTGGGACTCAAACGGTTAAAAGGGCAGCTCGAGGAGCGAACCGAAGGGTCTTATGCGAGAGAAGAGAGCGACGTGTACTGTATCAAGAAGAATTAACTAAAGCGGCCACCGAGCGTTAGATTCATTAGAATCGAGTCCTCTCTCTCTCTCTCTCTTTCTCCCCCTACACAATCACTATAATCTTCAAATCCAAGTATGTTGAATGCCTACCAAATCTTCCAAAATGCGATTAATTTTGATTTTTCAGTTCGAGAATACACACATGCATACGAGCTCCGATCGGTGATTCGTACAATAAAAATTCGCGTGCCCGACATTGAGTACCGCATTAAACTGCCTGTACCAAAGCAGCGTCGAAGATTAAACATACGATCCCGTTGGCGGGCTTTAGAAATCGTAATTTTTCGATTAAAATTCGCAGGCGAGTAAAGCAAGCATGACAGAAGAGTCATATAGGTCAAGCAACCACGACTGAGTTCGGCTACCTCTCAGTGCTTTCCGATGCATGCTGTTTGCCAACCCCGCAGACAAAACCCGCAGGGCAACCTCGTCGCTGGCACATATTGCAGCGTCCGTCGAACTCGAGGTTCCTAGGTTTCATACGAAAAGAGTACACGTTCTGACAGGAGATTCGTATGTCGGTGCATGCACGCGTACATAAAAACACGAACAAGTGCTCTTCATCGTGCGGCGGAAGGGCTTGCCGTATCGTGGAGAACCACTCAGAAATTCCATAAATTTTTAAAGCATCCTCGTAAAGGCGGACTTTTTCGGCTGCGCCGTCGGAGAGGAACGGAAAAGAAGAGAGGCGGGGACGGTGACCCGACGAAAGAATAATTCCTTTGCACTTTAAGCCATCGCTCGAGATGGCCCGCCGAGTCTTCTTCCTTTTCTATGCGCAGCTCCGCGTTCCATGGATTTCTTAGTATTAAGCTATGCTCTCTGCCATCCTCAACCTTCGGCTCCAGTGCTACCTTCCCGACCTTGCGGACCTTCAACGACGAATAAACGCCGGTTATGATCACGAATATTTGCGTGGACCGAGGATTACTTGGAAAATAAAAGTTTCACGGTTAAATCTGGAATTTTTACTGTAGCGTCCTACGGTATCGAATCTCTTCGATTTCCAAGAACGCTTATCACGCGCCAAATTAATATTGCGTGACTAGTTGTAATAATGAGGATCCAGAATGTGTGTGGTCAAAAGAGAATGTTTATTTACAGAAAAGTATAGAATAGTTATAATGGAGACGTTGAACGGAGTACCGTTTCGAACACGCGTTTATATGTGTAAGTAAGATGTTTCAAGGATCGGTGTCGAAGACGAACCGATTTCTCGAATTTGATCTATGTCGTGTCTCGTCGTGTCCTGTCCGGTGTTTTCTCCAGTTTAGTTCTGATTGGGCAAAATAAACGTTGGTGGTGGAAAAGTAAGGAGTTTTAATTGGACAGAGGGTGTGACGGAAGGACCTTTGGCTAAGGAGTAGGAAACTGTCAAGGAACCGATTTTTGATGGTCAATGACGTGATTTACAAGTGGTGTCTGCTTGTTGGGTCTGTCACACGTGAGTCCCATCTATCGAGTCTGGTACTTGTAAAAATTCCTAAACTTTGCTTTACCTTTATAAACTTAATCCCCTAGAACGGCGTTGAGGCACATCGATCCTTCGGAATTGCAGTCGCGGTATAAAATATAAAATAAACCGTTAGGTCTGTTAAAAGTGTAGGCCTTAATTATAAAATCATATTCTAAACACGCTCTCCGGGACGGAACATTTACGTTAGCAACCTTGCGAATGCTCAGCGATGAACGAACGATAATTGTGATCAGAGATCTTTGCACAGATGGAAAAATAGTTGGAAGATGAAAGCTCGAAACGCTTTATTTTAGGTAGCTACGATACGTTAATTTGGTTGACGATAAAATGGCAAAAGTTTTTAGTGCGAGTAAATGGATAAACTAATAAGAAGATTTATTTAACACAACAACAGCACAACATAAATTATAACTAAATCTCGTAAAATAAATTCGCTTCTAACTGTGATATATTCTCTCGAGGACTCTCTCACACATAACGTCTATTTGTAATGACTGTCATTCACCTACTGATTGTCTTTTCGCGATTCTCTGTCATACTCGTCACACACACATTCTTCCACACAAACATTCCTCACAGTCATACCACATTTAGGATTTAAACAAAGTTTGTACGTATGAGAATATAAGTGTAATTTCACCATATAATTGGCACGTGACAAATGTAGCTTGTCTTTGTGCGATTTCATACGAGAAACTTATGACGAGCTGGATCATTATAGTAGAAGGGATTGATTTGGAATTATACTTGGAAAATTGTGGTAATGATTACATAAATTTTTAAATATATATGTACAGGTAGCCCTCCTACAACACGGCATCCGATAACACGGTTTCGCTATAACACGATTCATAAATTGCGGAAACCCCCGTACAACACGGTATCCTATAACACGGTTTCGCTCTAACATGGTAAGAAAATTGCAGAAATCTTTGTACAATACTGTACTTCTAGATGAGCAGTGACGACGAAGAAATTTATTAAATTAAAGTTGCGTTAAATTGAAATAATATCTTTGCTTTTCTTTTGTTTTGTGTCGTACATACGTTTATATTTTTAATACAAATTAAGTTGTTTATGTAGAATTAAAAAAAAATTTGCTTTTAATAAGTTTTCGAAACGTAACCTTTTTGTACTGGCTCTGGGTCTCATACAACACGGTTTCACACAACACGGCATTTTCTAGGAACCTATCCTCCGTGTTATAGGAGGGTTACCTGTATTGGAATGAGTGGAACAAGTATACATGGGATGGAAATATCTAATGAATTCAGGTTATTATGATAAATGAGCATGCGTGTAATGATTGAGGTGTTGTGTGAATTGCGTATATTAATGTAATGTATGAAGCAAGAAAGAGAAAAGAGAGTGATTTGGAATATGTCAGTTGCAATTGAGTATTAATAGAGAGAAGACGCGTGAGCATGTGATAGTGATAAAAATAATTATATTCCAACCCAATATTTGTGTTTGATAATCTTTGTAATTAAATAAATAATTGTTCTTATTGTTATTAAATTTCATCCACCACTAACAAAAATAAATGTTGGTAGCTTAGTTTGTAATTTTTAATCGAAACTTAATGCAAATCCTGAAATGTGTAATAAATGTGTACGATGGATGTGCCATCTTTTGTGGTTTTGCGAATTTTATACAAGGTTTAATATGTAATTTGACAGAAGATTTTGGTCCCCTACCTTAGAATTTAAACCATTGCACTCGAGAGGCGACCTTCAGTCGCCATTTAATACAATTTCGAAGCTCGATATTAATTAATATAACAAATTTAAAATAATGTAACAATGCGAGATATCGAAATTAAATAATTCTACGTGTTAATTATTATACGATTTCTTATTTACTGCTCAGAAAATATCATCGGCAGAAAATTTTTCAACTCGTACCCTTTTTTAGCTAAAAAATCGTCGAGCGTAAAGGGTTAATAAATATCGAATATTTTCATTTAAATATAATATCCACGACTAACAAATATAACTAATAATTCCTTGATACTTCAATGTACATATTGGTACTTCAATATACATATGTACAAATATGTATCTTTTCAGGAAATAGTTAAAGTTACGAGACATAGACAGATAATTATTTTAAGTTACTCTAAAATATAGTTTTCATTTTACATATTTTGTACATTATGTGTTTTGCATAAGTGCATATTTTTCGCACAGATGCATAGTTTGTTAGGAGCGTGATAAATATACGAGGTATTTGTAGATAAAACATGAATTTTTATGAGCATCAATGCATATGTTATTTAAAAATTTTTAAATATTTCTCATTTTCTTTCAGAATATTAATAAATTTGATAATAAGTTCCTAATAATAAAATTCATAAATTTCAAGCTTTATTGCAAAGAAATAGTAACTTTAATATATTCTAGTAATATATTAATTAGGTATATTGTACTGTTACAAATTCAAATGTACTTTAATGACGTTATATAATAACAAATACTATATAAAGTATCAAAGAAAGCTTACAAACCTCGAGGATGTGCAATAATTACTGACATATAGAAAATATTATTTTTACCACGTGTGTATATGAGTACTCGATAAGAATTCACAAACTTATTCTAAAATATACACAAACTTTAGTGGAAACAAAAATCGACGTAAAAGATGTAATTAAAGCACAAAGTATTTGACCAGTAATCGAAACATTTTGACATAACGAAAATCTAAAGATAAATTGTTACTTTCATTGAATACTTTACTCACGTTTATTACAGATATTTAAAAAAATGATTAACACTTTGCATACGGGCACGGTTTTCCAAGTTTTTGAACGTGTAGTGGGCAAATCCAGCTTTTTCGCGTACTAGTCAATTTGATAATTTACGAATGTTATTGATATGAAGGAACTTAATTTTGTAAATAAAAGATTGGCTAATTAATTACATATAATTTTAATCATGACTTTTGTAAAAATAAAAAATGTCCATTTTACTGATAATTAGTATATAATTATTGCATGGTAACGCTCAATCACTTTCATCACAATCGAAATCGCACGAATCCATTTTTAAAATGGGTAAAATGTAATAAAATAAAACACAAGTGAAAACTGATAAAATTAAAAAATAGGATAAAGTAGAGCGCAAGTTCCTTCAAAGTTACAGAATGCAGTTCGTTGCAGTCTATCACGCAACTGAGATCGCAGTTTCCCGTCTCTAATGTGTTAAAATAATTAAAAAATTAATTTAAAAAAGAAAAAACGAATATATACTACAAAACTCCATTTCCTAACACTGAGATACAAGATAAAAATAAAATTTCTATTTTCTAGTTTCTGATATTGCAATACATACCAGGTTCTTTCTCTACCTCGTATCGGTTTAACCACACTACCAAAGTCTATCCTCCATCTTTAACACTAGAACTGCCGGTCTTTAATAGGTACCTAACTATAACGTACACAGGTTAGTAATATGAATATAGTAATTTCAACGGTACGATGAATATGAGTGAATATAGTGATTACAGTTCTTTCTTAACTCCTTGGATACTGTGGGCTTCTATAGGCCCTTAGAAATTTTGCGTTTGTGACACTGGGGGCACCTATAGGCGCTCGATACAGTTTGCTTTATGTTTTCACAAAAATACATCCCTACCCAAAAGTTCGCTCTTCTCGACACACATAGTAACTCAATTCTTCCTGCTGTATGGTACGGCCGGTGCGTATCAAAGTCTGCCGTAGTCAAGGGGTTAATACGAGTTGATACCAATTTTATTCTTAAAGCAGGTGTATGTGTTCGGTGATTGCAAAAAGGAAAATTCTGGAACCAGTCATTTTGACTGGGTTGGTAGTTCTAGTGTTAAAAAACGTGTGCCTCGAAAAATCGATACACCCAAGTTTCACCATTAAGACCGACTCAGAGACCATAGAAAATCGTAACGAATACGAGATTTGCAGAGGAATAGTAGCACTTTGGTGTAAACGACAGAGGTATCTCGTTCCCTGGACAACGAGATGGTACAAAGAGAATCGGGGACGAAAGAACGAACCATTTCTACAGAACTGTCTAGTAAGTACAAAAGGAGGATCCGAGGATCTCTCCCTTTTACGTCTCTTCTGACGCGGCTTCTTTCTTCTAGCCAAAAGCATAGGGAGAAAGATAGCCAGGCTTCGATTTTGTCACTCAGTCACTCGAACACCCCGACGATTCTTCGAGTTACTCTGTCGCGCCGTGGTACACGGCCACCTTGGAAATATCAGTTTCCATCTGAACGGACCCAGCCAGCAGCGGCAAGTTTCCCTAGGCGCGTCTTTCTTCCACTTGCCTTTTCAGCCGGGCGTGTCCTCGTCGCTCAGCACGCGCGGCCCCGCCATCGTGCCCAGGCTTTTCAATGCGGTGAAAAATTCGCATAGCTACGCGATTCTCTCCCGGGTCGAACGGGTCGCACACGTCATTCCGTGTTTTCTGGTTGGTGTGACGTTTCCACTCGACGTCAGATTTCCTGCTGTCTCATCCATACGATTTTACGTGCCCGCCTTCCTTCTTTTTCCTATCCGCCTGCTTCCTCCGAGCACGCGAATCCTGCACGTCCACGAAACAGGGATGGGTCGCTGCAATTTGGGGTTCGAAAAATTCGGGGATACCAGAGAGGGTTGTAAACGAGTTATACGGGGTGGCTGCGAGGATTGATGATTTGATCGGTTAGCGTTCGGTCGATGAGTAATTATGTACTACAGTGGTTCCCAAAGCGAATGTTCTCACCCATTGTTGGTACAAATGGAACTGTTAATGCGAATACCGATAGTATAGATGGAATATCATGGAACAAAAATGGAGACGAAATGGAATAATATAAATTTATTTATTTATCGCAGAATTATTCCTTGGAAAATTAAATTACGTTCTTTAGGAATTTTTATCACCATAGCTGAAGGAGAATACGTTTTAATAATTTTGAAAACCGTTTATATCTTCTATGATTCTAAAATATTGTAGCGACCATCATTTTCGCCCTCGCTACTAGATGCATTCCGCCTTCAAGGACTTTCCCGCAAGTCCTCTTTGAAAACCGTTTATATCTTCTATGATTCTAAAATATTGTAGCGACCATCATTTTCGCCCTCGCCACTAGATGCATTCCGCCTTCAAGGACTTTCCCGCAAGTCCTCGGGAAACTCCTAGTTTCCTATATATATAATTTCCCGTCTTTCCAATAGTATCCCCAGTGTCTAAGGCAGGGCCTGCTAAGCAAGCCTTATTGATGAGTCCGCTAGCAGGCCCGGGACGAAACGCATCCCTTCCTTTTCCTAACGTCCCTTCTAGATACGCCAACCAAAGATACCTGTGACGAGCCGACTTCAAACGATGGCGGGGGAGGACCCCCACAATATGAATTGCCAATGTTAGTCGTCATCGTTGGCCTTGACTCCATACGCGTTTGGTACGTTTTGACGACTGCTCAGTTCCACTGGTGACTGTAGTTAAGAAGTCCAAAGTGATTTCGCGAGAAAACTAATTCACGTGGAAGAGAGATTTACTGTTAAACTGTCAGCTTTACGGCACGGATACCTGATCACGTTACTTTTGTGTGGATTTTATTAGGGCTTGTATTTCCAATTTGACCAATCAAGTCAGAAGTCAAGACCTGGAAATTAGTTCACAGACACAGGAACTCTGCACTTGGGCGCCATGTATGTATTGCCAGGTCATCGCTTTTGCACCCTTGGTAACCATAGACGCGTCGTAAACTCGTGACGCGACGCATTGGCAATCAGTGCACACAGGGAACTGTTTCTTCCTGAACCTGGCACCCTCGCAGACCAGCCCTCACACCGTGAACCCTCGAGTTAACGCGATGGGTGGAGTGCCCTCGAGCATAGTGGGGCTGCCCAGAAGGATAAATTGCTCTTTCATTAGTTCATCGTGTTCGCTTCTATCTGATTACGTTTTAATATACAGAGTGGTTCAAGATAGATGATATAACCTGCCAGGAGGTTAGCTGGCATAAATGCAACAATAAATTACAAATTTCAAATATGAAAGGAGGTAAAGATGTAGTAAAATCTCTTCGTTTAACCAGTTAATTACGGAATTTACGTTTAAAAATTCTCACGGGATGCGGAATTAAAATCAAACAATGACGAGTATACACGTCGAACGCACGGCAAATGCTGCTATTGCAATTTTTACGATAAAGAGTAGAGTAAAACGCAGGAAGCATAACATTTTTATTCCATGAAAAATTAATAATTCATCGTTGAAAGGTTACTGTTATTAAAAATTTTTAAATTGTCAGAAAATAGTACAATTCGTAAACAAGACAAATTAAAGAAGAAAAATAATTTTAAGGAATTCAGTTGATTTCAATGTGCTATTTTTCAATACACGGTGAAGTACACAAAACGATTCGGTGAATATCAGGTGCATTGTAGAAAATAATCAACTCGGTTTGTAAAAAGTAATTCATTGTACAGGGGATATCCAATATAAGAAAAAGAATAATCAAATTTTTTAGATAAAATACATAGCAGTTTTATTGGTAATATAAAGGAAACGTTCCATCAAATGATATTTTT
Organism: Eufriesea mexicana; assembly: GCF_001483705.2. Taxonomy (NCBI): domain Eukaryota; kingdom Metazoa; phylum Arthropoda; class Insecta; order Hymenoptera; family Apidae; genus Eufriesea; species Eufriesea mexicana. The sequence goes on along the minus strand of NW_016909340.1, from coordinate 103,243 downwards.
ATTACATCTTATTAAAATTTCGAGTTTTTATAGTAAATGGTATTTCTTTATTTTACACGTCGAGTATATACGTCAACCGCATCGCAAAAGAGTTATGGATTGACGTGTAGACACTTCGGACGCAGTTAATTGGTTAAAGTAGAGTTGCAGCTTTGTTATACAGTGCATGTGAGTTAGCTCCGAACACGCAAATTTTTCAAAAAGTATGAATAATACGAAAAAACGTTCCAGACAAGAGTCTCGAAGCATTGATGGTGTCGCGTGATGCTGATATTTATTTGCCCTTGTCGTAACCTTGTCGTAAACGCAACCATCTCAATTATTGGCGATTAGTTAATTATCGAAACAGAAAAATTTAATTTGGCGTAAATGGTAGGGTGTCAAAGACCTTTTAAGGTAACGACACTTGATTTCCTTTAAATTAACTGCATTATTAAAAAGAAAGAAATTTGATTTAACGAAGTGGTTAGTTAAATTATCTACACTGTATAGAGTTCTTCTATTCGACTGATCAAGATCTTAAACTTGATTAATGATCGACAGTGAGACAGACAGCGAGTAATTGATAAATAAACACATGGCACGCCTTAATCTTTGTAGTATTCGATAATTTAATTCAATTCATTATTTCAGTGTTCGTTGAAAAATAATGTAATTGATTGTTAGACGTGAACGAAAAGTCTGTTAAAATATTTTTAACGGTGAATGTGTTAATATATGATAGTCATAAATGCATAATAATATATATTATCATTAGAAATTCGTCGTACGCAATTAACTGGCTCCATTTCTCGGAAAATCAAATTTAAATAAGTCGGAAATATAAAAATATAATACAAGCTTTTCATTTAAGATTTCGTTTCTGAAAAATCGAGTTTAAATAGGTCGAAAATGTATAAATATATGAAGTTGTATCTACCTTTTATCTAAAGCTTTATTTTTCAGAAAGTTAGGTTTCAAAATTAGCCTGAAAGAGCACAAGAGAATTCTTTCCTTCGAAATTTCGTTTTTGAAAATTAATCGAGTATACCTGCCCTTTATTGATTTCTTACACAACAATGATAGTATAACTGAATTAATCGTTAAATTGCAAAGAAGGACGAATTAAAAATTTCGATGAAATTGTTTTGTTTCATATTTTCATTTTAAAAATATCATATGAAGTATACATATTTAAATAATTCCTAACTAAATAATGGCGATATGCGACTAAATCAACTGTAATTCTACAAGCAAAAACATCTCGAAAATACAAAATAAAATCTTTCCATTCCACGTTTCGGTCCTGAAAAAATCGAGGTTAGAGATTAATGAGCACACGTACGTGTGGCTGAGTTTTGACTAAATAAAAGTGGCATAAACTGGGTTGATTGTTATTTCACAAGTGAAAATCAGTCGAAAATATAACATAAAATTCTTTTGTTCGTGACTGCACGTGTAGTAAGTTGATCGAATGAAAGCGGTAAAACCAACAGAAGTAAGTAAAAAATATAAAACCAAATTGTATGGAGAAATCCCATATAGGAACAAAGCAAAAATAAGAATTGGAATAAAGAGAATTAATACGGCATATTAAAGGACTTGAAGCTAACGTTATTCGCGACATTATTTCTTCGAAACGCCTTCAACAAGAACAGAGTAGGAATAAAAGTTAGAATGAAAAGAGAATTAATATGACAGATCAAACGACTTGAGCGCGATATTATTCGCGATATTCGATATGAATCCTGGGAAACATTGTCTGAGTTGGCACAGTCTGGTGCAATATTCCAAATACAGCAACTCAACCTTCTTCGCCGCAAGAACAAACCAGGAAAATTGCATGAATACTTATTATACAAGAAGTAAAGAACAAAGCAAACACTACTATTTCAAAACTTGCTAAGACCGTTGCTAATAGTTTCGAAAAGGATGTAAACTCTGAACTATGTTGCAGACTCTTACGAAACAATTTCCATCCAAGAGTATCACGAAAAAGCCGTACATCAATAAAGCATACTTGAAGAAAATTATGCTTTTACGTAAACTGTATTACCTAGGATAATACTCGTGCAATTGGAAAGACGATTCTAAGGTAATAACATGTTCTCAGAAGAAAATTAATTTAACCCTTTGCACTCGAGAGGTGAGCTCCAGTCACCGTTTCATAAAATTTGGAAGATCGATATTAATTAAAACAGATAACCCTCCTATAACATGGTAGATAGGTTCCTAGAAAATGCCGTGTTGTATGAAACCGTGTTGTATGAGACCCAGAGCCAGTACAAAAAGAGGGCTTACGTTCCTAAAACTTATAAAAAACAAATTTTTTTTTAATTCTACATAAACAACTTAATTTTTACTAAAAATATAAATGTATGCACAACACAAAACAAAAAGAAACAAAAATATTATTTTAATTTAACGCAACTTTAATTTAATAAATTTCTTCGTCGTCACTGCTCAATATAATCAACCGAGAACGTTTTTTCGGTGAAATGATATCGTCTTCGCTTTCAGAACATTTTTCTTCGTTTAAAGTTCTTGCATCTTCTTCTCACTTAAAAAAATCTGTAATTTCACTTTACTCGCTGGTTCTTACCAGGTCATTGTAAATTTCTCGGTATGGAGCTAAACAGTTTTGCAGCTTCCTTTTGAATTTTCGGCTTCTTTCAGCGGAAGAGTCTCCATTCGAGAAAAATGACTCGAGATTTACAACTAAGCTTAGGCCTTTTTGTAATTTTTTTAATGTTAAATTATTAACTGCACAATCTTCATCGGTGCCAGTGTCTTCGGAATAGATTTGATTTACAGCTTCAGATTCCATTTCCATCAAATCCGCTTCGTCAACTTCTTCCTCCACTAATAAATCTCGAACGTCCTCAATAGCCATATCCACAAAACCTGTACCTCTAATTGATTTAGCAAATTTTAATATGCCACCAATTTCATTTTCTGACGATTCACGCACGTTTTCTATTTCAACTGAAGAGGGCCATATCTTCTTGCAACACGTGTTACAGGATGCCGTGTTATAGAAGGGTTCCCGCAATTTATGAATCGTGTTATAGTGAAACCGTGTTATATTTGCACTCAATGATCTCTTTGTTACAGAAACATAGTAATTCGTAGATTTTCTGCCATAAAGTAGACGATATTTTCAAAACGGTAAATAAGAAGTGCAAATTAATTGTAAAACGAAGAATTATTTTACGTCGATATTCCACGCATAGTTGGGCAATTTTAAATTCGAGACATTAATTAACAACGATCTTTAGAATCTGATTAAATGGCAATTGAGAGTCGCCTCTCGAGTGCACAGGGTTAAACATTATTCCTATACAATTAACATTGCGAAATATTAAAAACTCTCAGTAAAAATATTTATAAACTCGAAAATAAAAATTAACCCCTAATCGTTTGACACTGAAAGAATAAGGAAAAGGACAAAACTCGAAAATTAAAAATGAAAATGTTAAAAACCAGTGAATCGTTAAGGGAAAACTATTGGCTCGTGCCCAAAATATTTGATTTATCATCATTCTTCTAATCCCACGTGTGTCCAATGGAGCAAAGCTGTTGCACAGTAGCTGACGCATGCTGCCACGAATTAGATTTCGCAATATGTTTTATCGCGGTACGTGTTTTCCGCATCGGCCAATACTGTAATATCCGGCATCAGGAAAGAACTGTAGTATGTTTTGGTCCATAGGACGGTCAATAGCGGGATGAGGTTATTCGAAACTTCGTTTATCGGCCGTGAGGAAATAACACGTGGTGAGTACGTGTTCAACTGTATGCAATCGGCTAGCTTTGATACAATCATGCTGTCCTATTTCGACACGATTACCTCTTTACCCCTCTTTTTCGCGAATTTCACTGAATTCCCATTAAATTTTTCGAATAATCATATAGCACGAGCGAAACAAACTATACCAATAATAAAATTATTAAATGCATTTTCACCTGTGTTTTATTGTTATTTTTTTTTTTTTTATTAGTAGCAAGTGAAACTTGGTTTAGAGAAAAATACCACTTGCTTGATGTTAGTGTAGGCGAAAATGAATTATAAATATATTCTGTATTAAAAGCAGTAATTAATTTTGCAGTTAATAAAATTTTATACGATTTTAATAATTCGTATAAGACACGAAATTATTTTTGGTTGTTCTGATTGTATAAATAAAGATTTACAAACGTGTTATCTAAAAATTATAACAGAGACATGTATAAAGTTATGTTTTAAGAGATCATTCTCTTCAGTATCGCGTAAGAATAAGTTAACGAAGTTATACAATTAATTAACAAGTATTAAAACAAATACTAATCATCTTTGACGACCCTAAATAGTAAAAATAGTGCATGTAACTAGATTCGAGATAAAGATCACTAAATATTTTCATGCTAGATGTATAAATCGAGTAAAGAACAAGATCATTATAAATTAACTTTGTATTTTTGATACAATTTTCAAGTGAAACATTCGAAAGCATATTTTACATAACATACATTTCTTATTCTTGTTTATAGAATATAGTTTGGCAGAAATAGCTTAAGACACGCTAAAAATTTTATACATATGTATCTCATTACATACATAAACTCATAATAAACACTAAATATTATTATTACTATATAATTAAATATAATTTATATATTTATATAAATAAATAGAATATGTAATATGAAAATTATGATTTATAATATTCGATATCTTGAAAATTGTAAAATTTTGGTTATTATATATAAGTAATTATTCATAATTGACACATACTTTTAAGACACGTATAAGAATCTATTATATATACATATAACAATATACATGCGTAATGTTAGCCATAACGTTTGATAATCTATTTAACAATTGATAATTTATTTAATAAATTTTACTAAGTAAAAAATAAGCAAATAAATATGTACATTAAATGTCGAAATATTGAAATGATTATGAACACTTAAGAAATATAATGTTTTCATAAGAAATTTCGAACTGAAACATAATTACACGGATATTTATTGCAAACATTATGTAACAGCGAAACAAATTTTTATCTATTTACCAATATGAAGAAAATGTCTATAATTTTTGACCTTGAGTGTACATACTTGAAAATATACGAATATTTTACATTCTTTACATCCTATTAATTTTACAATCTTTGAATTCCTACCCTTATTTAAGTTGTAGTTAATAACACAGCCTTATTTAATTAATAATCTTCCAGATTCTGCGAGACATTCTCATGGTATAAGTTTTATTTAGTCTAATGCAGGTGTCCACCAGTATTAACTTCTAATCACTTCCAAAGACTAGGTACAACTCATTTCTACTCTTCGTTTACGTGACAACGTATGATAATGTCATTTTGTAGTACTTTGTCCATTTGTCCATTTTTGTAGTACTTTTGTTCCAGTATTATGTGATTACCGACAAATAGAAACAGCACACCCTTAACTACATGTCGAGACTCAACATGTAGCAACCATAAGGTTGAAAATTGGTCACGATTTCCTTCCACAATTCCTCCAGGTCTCAACCATACAATAACATCATAGTTATTAGACCGTAACTTTTCTTTTGCTTCATACTGTGTGTCTATTTCTACCAGCCTCGAAATCCAACCAACAGCATTATCCGCACGCCATAACGATTTCGCAACATTCCTTCACAGACATTTAGAAAACGCTAACAATGCCTTCGAGCATCACCTTTGAATTTAGTCTCATTGAAAAGCTATTCTCCGAAGAAAAAAAGCACTGTAATAATCTCGAGGAGGCTACAAGCGGCTACTGTTGCAACAAGTAGCAAAATAGTCATTATGTACATCGAACGATTTCAGAAATTGTTAGTCAACGACGCCAGACACTATGTTTAAGTGTTCGAGATGAATATGAGACCGATTCTGTTAAAGATCATGAGACTTCTAACGAGGATGGAACTTCCAACAGCTTATGCTGAAGTTGTTAACGCCTTTGTGTATCAGGTTTATCATGCGAGTCATTGAGTTTCGAGGTTACAGTCGCCCACGAAAGTACTCGAACAGCTCCAATTCCTGATATTTAATAAGTGAAATATGGACTTAAGGCTCGAATTATATAAAAAAAAGATACTGCATCTGCAGTAATATGTGAGTTAAATAATAGAGTTTCTATAATTTATTATTTTTTATTTAGAATTCTTTGTTACGTTGACAATATTTAATGAGATTCTGCATTGGAAACTCAAGGGATTTCTTTTTTTAAAAAATATTCTATGATATTCGCGTAAAGCGTAACTTCGAAATAAAAAATATTTTATATAGTTATGGGATATCGCAGTGAATTAATTGCCAAAAGTTTTCTCCTTGGAAATCATAGTCATTGTTTACGGATAATTATATGGTAAAAAAAGTGACAAATTTGAGGAAATCGAAGAATTCGAGAAAAATAAAATGCGAATATATCTTTCACGACAATGACAATAGTAATTTATTGCGACGGCAACACAGAAGATTAGAGGTATCTTATCGTCCTTCTAGCGAATTAAGCAATATGATTAACGCATACAGAACTCAGTTAGAACTCATTGTCAGTCAGAACGCATCCAGAACTCACTTAGAACTCGAACAGATCGCATACAGAACTTATCTAGAACTCAAACAGAACACATATAGAACTCGGTTCGAACTTAGAACACATATGAGCCGTTTACTGCACAAATTAACTCGATAAAACAAAAAGTGGAGAAATGCAATGAAATAATGTATATTGTTTTTTAAAAATCCCTTTATAATTTAAATAGAAATAAATATCGCAGAATGCATAAATACAAACGTAACTTTCATCTAACGGTATATAAAATTTATAAGAAAAAATGGCCAAAAGGTAATCGTTGGTAATGTTACCATTTTTATGTTACTGGAAGAGTTAATCGATTTGGCAAGCGAAGAAAGTAATAAATTTAAATTTTACTAAATTTTACTTAAATTCTGATAAGACGGGACTAAAAAATTCACCGTTATCATTCATGGCTTGCTAGTGCATTTGAGTTGTATTATTGCAACGATTTACATTAGAGTACGGAGTTAATCAAAGCGACCTCTGAAATAAATTATTTATTATTCAGTAGCCAAAAAATTTTTGTCGTTTAATGGTGTTAATCTTAATTATCAGGGAAAGTTATTATAAATATAAAAAGTTACGACTATAACAAGTGCTTTGACACTTAAATTTAAGATTTTTCAAAAAGTAAGATTTTTATCTTATTAAAAGGAATACTAATCTCGGTAAAATAAAATAACTAACAGCTCATATACAATCGTTCCAGCCAAGGCGTATCGTGGATATGTTCCTCACGTGCCAAAGCCTAATAGAATCGTTACAATAATCGGAACAAGATTTCCCATGCGAGCAACGCTCGTAGCGGAACAACGAACAGAAACAGTAATTATATGCTTAATGGAATCAATCACTGGTATTCTATTAGCAACATATAAAGCATCGAATTTCCACGTTATCCATAACACCCATATATACAGTCCCAGCAGTCGTAATATAACCGAGAATAGAGGTGATACTGCATGCAGAAACGAATCGAAAAAAGAAATAAAATGTTTTGATTCGAAGCTTCGTTTTCGAGAAAATCGACTTTGAATATTCACCGAGTGCTCGTGCACTTAGCAACGACTTATACGAATAGACGATTAATGCATGAGTATCGGTGGTATAATCGAGAAGATAATGATTCTACGTGAAAAAACAAATCGAAAAGAAAGAATAAAATTTTTTTATTTAAAGCTTCGTCTTCGAGAAAATCAGCTTTGAATATTCACTGCATACGCGTGCACTTAACCTCTTGACATACAGTGACGTCTGGAAGACGTCATTCACTTCACGTGCCATTGTAGACTTTGACGTCTCCGAGACGTCAAGAATTATCTCTGGCGGGCGCCAAGTAGTATATTATTAAATATTAGCTTGGCAGAAAAATAATTTCGCTTTGTTTCTTTTCCATCTCTAATTAAATAAAATAAATAAAACGTAAATTATCACAACATTCAAAATGTTTATTATCAAGATATAGAGCAGAGTCAGTGCTTTCGAACGATACAAACATAACCACATTTACAATTTATTCCAATATGAAGCTGCAAAAATTGAAAATTCAAAAAACGAAATTATTTTTATACCAACCTAATAGTATTTTTCGGACGCATAAAATTCCGTTTTATTTGTATATCAAGGGGTTAAAACTTTGATTATGGTACATGGACCATCAGTGTATCGGCGTATTCGGTGGATATTCAAAGTCGATTTTCTCGAAAACTAAGTTTCGAATGGAAAAATTTTATTCTTTATTTTCGACTCGTTTTTTCATGTAAAATCATTAGCTTCTCGATTATACCACCGATACTCATGTATTGATCGTCTATTCGTATAAGTTATTGCTAAGTGCACGAGCACTCGGTGAATATTCAAAGTTGATTTTCTCGAAAACGAAGCTTCGAATCAAAAAATTTTATTCTTTTCCTTCGATTCGTTTCTGCATGTAGAAACAACCCCATTTGCTAGTTGTACTACCGTTGCTGAAACACCCAGTATACACACCTAGGCGTAACGTACGCCACTGGTGGATACACTTTCCTCAAATATTGGTAATACGGGATTGAAAGTCTTTAAGATGTTTATCCTAGAGTATCGATTGCGAGTGAGGAGTGATTCTAGGAAGGTGCTCGAAGATTGGGAATACGTGGCACCATGGGGTGCCATCACCATAAAGCGGTTAATCGAGGAAGACACTGTGAAAATGAGAGAAAGGATAAAATGAACCAGCGAGTATTAGAGTGCGGACGTGTGGTATCCTAAACTTTTTACTGAACACTATAGTCTTATTATTTACTGGATTTTGCGTTATCTTTCACCTCCCTATTCTCCTCCCACGAACACGTGGGATTGAAATAAAAATAATCCCTATATATATATACACTCGCACGTAATGTACCGGTGGATGCACTTTGCTGGAATATAAGTTAGACTCAGTTTGGATCAGATGGTGACCCGACGTGTTCTACCAACTCGATATGAACTGGATGAACAGAAGGGGGCAAAGAGATAGAAGAGGCGTGGTAGGCGGAAGAAAGAGAAAAATATCGATTCGGTTTTATTTCTTCCCGGTGCACTGTGGATCGCGGGGCTATAAGTTCGCTCCGTTTGAGCTTTTAATGGCCAGATACGAGAGCTGGCTTACGTAATTAAACCGGGACTTGTAACGAGTTCCACCCCCGCACAGCGCAAGTTAAGTGAATTAAATCCACTCGCCGCGGAAGAGTACGTGGCTGCTGCCACCGTGAACTGTGGCTACTAGTCGATGCTGTAAGTGGTCAGCGAAAGATACTATTACGTAGTGACGGTGCTGCGATACTATTACGCTCGATCGATTTGACTTAACATCTATACTGGTTACGCAAATACCTTTCGTTGATCTTATTTCGTAGTATGTCGTAAAGTGGAATTTCCAGTTGTTATTTTTATTTCACAGCTTAATTGTTACGTATGCTCTTCTTTGTGTCAATCTTTTGCACTGTTTTCGTGAAATTTTGGAATTTGCGCGAACGTTTCATAAGTACATATGGGAGTAAATACTATACATGTTAATTTCAGTGCTTCTTGAGTAATTTCATCTTGGTAAAGAAGAACTGTATAATTATGAATCGATATCGAATGAATATATTATACACCACGATATTAGTCGAAAATGTCAATATAATTGAATTTCCCAGTCAGATTCTATAGCATTGCAATGGCTATAGCACGCCAATAGAATCTTTTCTCCTTATTTATGTAACAAAATTAGCTCACCACGATATTAGTCGAAAATGTCAATATAATTGAATTTCCCAGTCAGATTCTATAGCATTGCAATGGCTATAGCACGCCAATAGAATCTTTTCTCCTTATTTATGTAACAAAATTAGCTCACCACGATATTAGTCGAAAATGTCAATATAATTGAATTTATTATATAATTATACGAATAATTAATTAAACTTTTAACATTCGTTACATTACAGTCCTTATATAAGCCTTCCATTATATTATTTTTGAAATTGTCTAATGCCTCGAAATGTTAACCCTTTGCACTGATTGTCAGTGATTTTTTCATTCCAGAAAAATAGAAGTTCGAAGATTTCCTGCCATAAAGTCGACGATATTTTTAAATCGGTAAACAAGAAATCGTAAGCAAATTAAGACGTAGAATTATTTTACTTCGATATTCCACGCATCGTTGGATAATTGTAAATTTAATATATAAATTAACAACCCATCTTTAGAATCTAGTTAAATGGTAACTGAGAGGCGCCTCTCGAGTGTAAAGGGTTAATCTGGTGTTCATTGAAAAATTAAAAAACTTTGTAAGAATATTCGAGGAACATCAGCGATTATCGTATATCAAAATCATTATACAATTATGAGAATAAAATATCAGAATAAAATTTTGAAGCATCGGTGAAAACTTTATGAAAATATAACTCGTACAGTCTCCATTGCGATGTATACAGCTAATTAAACTTAAAGCAGATGATGTAATATACAATATGCATTTTTTATATCAATTATTTTTAATTCGCGTATTACATTTTGAACCATCTGCGAAAATGAAATACGAATAATTATACATTACAAATGGAATATACGTTTAAAGATGTAAATATTTCAGGTGAAAATCTCATGAATATCGATGGATATGAATGATACTGTTAACGTCAATTAAATAAATTTATTATAAAATTATACGAACAGAATACAGAATATTTCAACCACTCGTGAAAAGCTTATGGAAATATAATTTGTTTAATTTTCGTTATAACGTTACATTATATTCTACATTTAAACCTCCCGAATTCTATTTATTAAATTTTCGCGTATCCGGGAATATTAATTACGTATATATACGAACAAATTTGCATATAATAGAACAAACTTAAATGGATATCATTGTATACGAATAATATCGTTAATATATTATTATGAAATCGTCCGAATGAAATTTCAAGTATTTCTAAAATATTCGCTCAAGGTTTATGGGAATATAATTCGCTTAGTCTTCGTTATGATGTAGTTAATTAAACATATTCGAAATACTGTCCATTTATGCATACCCGGGACAATCGATTTTGTACGTGGTTAGCGAGAAATAAAATTACAAAAGGCGGACTCGATGAATCGATTGAATTCCTCCAATTTAATTATCCATGCAAATCGGGTGGAATGGAAACGTTGCATCGAAGACAGTGTAAAATCCGGTAAAACAGACGTGAAGGACTAAAATAAACAAAAGTACGGAATAACGAAATTAAATATTTTGCAAGTATAATTTCCCGTATAAAATACGAACGATGGTATGACTTATCGATCATTAAACGTGTTTTTAATTTCCCTCGGACATTTTATACAGAGAAATGTAAACTGTGTTAAGCGAATAAACGTTATTATTCTCCGTTTTAAATCAATTAACTTTACGATTTATAAACTCCATTTTCGCAATTAATGGCGAAAGGAAATTTTTATTTAACACCACGTATAATTTTTAGTCGATGTAAGTACTTATCAGTAATACAAGGGAACATAAATAATCGAATTATTTATGCTTCTTATTGTTATAAATTTATGGAGTAACACAAATCTCAGAATCAATCGTAATTAAATTTTTTCCGTTGTTAAAGTTGATTTCCTGGGAAAATTTAATTTCTAGGAGATATCTGATTTAATCAAAATGTAATATGCACTTTTGTAATACGTATTACGCTGCAAATATTTAACGTTAAAATATTGAGATGGTAATACCCAGAAGGAAATTAACAGAATGTATATTAAGTGTCATATATCACACACAGCATACATTTTATGGTAACGTATAAATTCGTTATAATTTAATTTAATAATTTCATTTGCTCAGTAGATAATAATTTGCCACATTTCTTTTCCATTAATTGCCTAGCGGTAATTAAAACGGTTGTCTCTTTACCGTAAAAAGAATTATCTGCTTTATGAAAATCAAATCAACATCCAGCTGTGAATTATGACTCGTTTATATTACTATCCTTTATTAATATAATATTACCTAGCTCCGAATCTCAACAGATAAAAGACTTTATTACATTTAAACTTGAATGTGTAATCGAGGAAGGACTTCAAATTTTTACATCGATGCTCGATTAGTGAAAACTTCTAATGGAATATTAAATATTATTTAAGCACATAAACTTTTTAAATTACATCTACCAAAAATGGTAACAAAGATTGATAATTATGTACACATAGAAATATTATAATTCATACACCACTAATGTTAACCCTTTGCACTCGACCATTTTTTGACTAAAGAAGAGTAAGAGTTCAAAAATTTTCTGCTACAAAGCTGACGATATTATTTTGAGCAGTAAATAATAAATTGTATAATAATTAACACGTAACACGTATTTAATTTCCATACCTCGCACACTGTTACGTTATTTTAAATTTTACATATTAATTAATATAGATCTTCGAAATTTTATCAAATGGTGACTGAAAGGCACCTCTCGAGTGCAAAGGGTTAATACTAAACTTACCATGACCAACATAATTGTTCTCAAGCTTTTGATTAAAAATTATGCGTCTTGCATTATCTTTTGTCAGTTTAGTATACATTTCTAGCAGTATACGAATGATTAATTTTTCATGTGTGTGTGTGTGTATGTATATATATATGGGTAATTTCTTGGTAATTTAGGAATAATTATTATTTACAATTGGAGGATTAACTGGAATTATATTATCAAATTCATCAATTGATATTATTTTACATGATACTTATTATGTTGTTGCTCATTTTCATTGTCTTGTCAATAGGAGCTGCATTTTCAACATATATATATATATAGTATCCGAATGATTAATTAATATTTCTTCTTAATATGCTCTTTTTTTTCTTCTTTTATAATTCAATTTTATTATTCACTACACCTTATCATTTAGATTGTCATAGTAAGTTTAAAGTTAAATCAATAATGCTGTAATTTATTAGGTAAGATCGAATGGTAATCAGTTTTCTATACAATTGATATATTTAAAATATATATTATTTTCAAACAATTCACGTTAAAATAAAAAGTGCACAAAAATGATGTGTTATTTAATAAATTATTATATTATTCAATATATCTAATAATCAACATATTATTGAGTCCATATATCACTCAATCGATACGTCATTCCATGAAAATCTAATCTATGCCATTATATCGATACTATTATTTCGTGCTGTATTTTTTATTTATATAGGTAAAATTATACTAGTTTAAAATTTGTTAGATGATTTTAGTGATGTTTTACATGTCCTACTTGGAAATAAACATAAAGTCGCATACGTATGCACTGAATGGCCATAAGATAAGTTTCTCCATTTCTGTCACTAACTTATATAAAGTCTTAAATCGACATCTTGCAGAAAAATGTTTGAGAGAGAAACTGTCAAGAGAATTCAGTTACCAGACTTTGTAAAAGACATTTCAAAAAATATTTTATTACTTCATGATAATATGGTAATATAATGAGCGATAAAGTATCCTACTGCCATGACAAAATTTGGGAGATGTTCAAAAAGACACCTAAAAATTTTAACAAAATGACGGCAAATCGAATTAAATGCTTCATTTTTCGACATATCTTCCGTTTAATTCAAAACACTTTTCTCAAAAATTCGCATAATCGTCGCGTAACTAATATTTTATTTCGCATATTTCAGTACACACGAAACTTCTACAACTTTAAATAAATCTCGGAATTTTATAACAAATGAAACAGATATATAACTAAAATTATTATTAAAATTATTTTTAATGATATATAACCAAAATTATTATAACTAAAATTGAACTTAATCTTCCACAATTAAATAGTGTAAGGTTTACACGTTAAAGATATGAATTAATTACAAATACAGAACTTTGTCTCCGAACAATGACCACTTTCCATTCAGTTTAAACTTTTCCAACGACCTATTTGCAATAAAGAAAACGACCAGATGTTCGAAAATTATACGTTATTACTTTCTCGATGATAATTCTGCCGTCATGTGACATACAACACACTCTACGATTTTCAGTGTTTCCAGCGTAACTTCAAAGCGCCATATCTCGGCAACAAAATATCGTCCGATTATAAATCAAATTTGATTTTACAGGGGAAGGTCAATACTACTCAAAGCGAATAATAAAGATATCGGAAAAAAATTAGTATCCTTAGAATATTTTCGTAAATATAGCAAAAATTCGATATGTTTTATTTATTTATTTTATAAACCACGGATGGTAAGCAGTTTTTGCTGATAAATTCGGATTCAGAGCATAAAAATATGTAAGAAGCTTCTCCATTTTCAAGAAACAAAATCTCATTGATCTATTTTTCATTCCCTTCGTTATCATTTTGTCGCCATCGTTATTCACATTAACGAGTAAAGTTTGTAGAAAGAAAATTAAACTGTGGTTAATATTTCTCTGTTTTATTGAGTATTGGACACATTATACGGATACATATGTAACATGTGCGTACAGTGCATTACTTTCAAGAAACACTGAAAACTGCAAGCTGTGCTATTATTTTGTCACGCACTGTTCGTGATACCCGTGATATTAGCTGCAGACGGATCATCGATGCAGCAAATATTTTACTAATAAGAAACATCTAGTTATCGAACGTTAAGCCTGTTTTCATCGGTGACAAGGACGTGCAGCAGCAACAAGTGATTTTCTTGCAACCTTACATAACGAAGCGGGCAACTATGCAAGGATGTTTATTGGCAGCGCCCGAGAGTTGTCCGCCTAGTTCGTACACGCGAGCATACGAACGTTCAATTTTATCGTGACGTGCAACCTCATTGCTTTACGAATTGCCCGTAATGAATGCAACAAGGAAACGTTGAATGATAGTAAAATGTTGCGCGGATGCACACTGACTACACACGATGCTTTCGCAGAGAATTCCGTGCGGCTCTTGGCCACTTGTTCGTGTACTGAAAGCACATGCAAATTCGCTGTAGACACCGAACACGTACTGTTGCAATACTTTAAATGTGGCATTCCAATTGTAGCAATTTGTAATAATTAATTAAATAATTTATAGTTTCCCGTAAAGTAATTAATAAATTTATTGTAGAGACTTGGGGGTGGTAAATAAATAATAGAACTATTTATTAGTAATAAAAATAATAATACAATATGTGATGACGACTAAGCCTACGAATTTATGTATATCAACTACAACTAAGGACTACACTCGACTTAACAACACAATTACAACTCGACTCGTTACAACTAAAATACAACTCTCTTTTAATTACTCTCCTCAAGAACTCTTCCTAAAAACTCTACACAAGAACTGTCCGCTAACCATTTTTGCCTTCTTT
The DNA here is from genome assembly GCF_001483705.2 of Eufriesea mexicana. Lineage (NCBI taxonomy): Eukaryota > Metazoa > Arthropoda > Insecta > Hymenoptera > Apidae > Eufriesea > Eufriesea mexicana. The sequence continues at coordinate 87,840 of NW_016909340.1, read as the reverse complement.
TATATATTCTTCAAAATCTCCCACAATATGACCAAATATGGCCATGCTAAGGGCCTAACGCATCGCCGGGGTTTTTCGACCGACCTGGCCCTCCAACCTTCGGAAACCTTCCAAACTAAAGTCACCTATACACGAGGTGGAAATTCTGCGATACTACGTTATTAATTAAAATTGCCTCCTCCTGGCGAGGACAGCACTGATGATTTCTTTGTACAGAGTATTTCAAAGAATCTAACGATATAAGAAATATTTTGTATGCAATTTGCAAATTACAAAAACCGAGTATAATGTAAAAAGATTCTTGTACCAAACTCATATTTTATATTTATATGGGACACTCTGTACACTGTGTAATTGTTTTAATTTTCTGTAAGTGATTACTTTTACAAGTATCGAAAATGTAAACAAATTTTTATGACAAAAATTGTAAAATTTCGTGGGAGGTAATTGTTTGATCTTGAGATGACTTTAGAGAATCCTGTGAAGGTCAGGTAAAAATTTTCAAAACCTCATTAGAGTTTTATTAGACACTATCATAGACAATATCGTGATGTATGTGCAAAATCTATGAAGTAGACTCTGTGGTGATGGTTACATAGATTTTGAAAATATAAGTGTTGATATAATAAAGGAGTGATGTATGTAAGAAAGGGATGAGTGGAACAAGTATGCATAGGATGACAATATTTAATGAATTCAGGTTATTGTTGTAAATGAGTATGCGTGTAATGATTGAGGTGTTGTGTGAATTGTGTATGTAATGTAATGTATGAAGGAAGAAAGAAAAGAAACGAGAGTGATTTGGCAAAGGAATAAAATCATTTATTTATCTAAAGAGCAAAATATAAATTTTGATAAATAAGTTTCAACGCACGGTAATATAAACATACTCGTATTACGCTTCATAAAATAGAGAAATAACGGACAAGTAGTATGAGCCCGAACTATGTTGCACATATTTACTATATTAAATTACTTTTCTAACAGAATTGCTAATATTTAATGAGACAAGCAAAAACTAGCTTTGGTCGGTACTATAAGATGGTCGATGTTACACCACTTTCCTCTATATAATGCCTATATAATAATAAACCAAAGATATCATATAAACTATAATCCACATATTTTTCTACTATTCGACTCTCATATGTGGTAATGGTTACATAAATTTTTAAATATATATGTGTTGATATAATAAAGAAGCGATGTATGTAAGAAAGGGACGAGTGGGACAAGTATGCATGGGATGGCAATATCTAATGAATCAGGTTATTGTAGTAAATGAGTATGCGTGTAATGATTGAGGTGTTGTGTGAATTGTGTATGTAATGTAATGTATGAAAGAAGAAAGAAAGAAAAAGAGAGTGATTTTGGCATAGGTCAGTTGCAATTGAGTTTTAATAGTGAAAAGAGGTGTGAGCATGTGATTGTGATAAATTAATTATATTTAAACTTAATATTTGTGTTTGGTAATCTTTGTAATTAAATAAAGAATTGTTCTTATTGTTATTAAAATTTCATCCACCACTAACAGACTCTTCTCCTTGTCTTATCGTCGGAGTAAGTATTATATCTGTCGTACTATTATTCACGAAAATCAACTATAATCGGTTTTGACTAGTGTCGATATGAAATATTAAATTAGAGGGGAGAAGATGGGAGTATGGATCACTTTTTCATTCTCGGAGAAGACACTTATTAAAAATATGAAAGTCGCATCGGTGAAAGATGAAAATAGTAGTTTATAGATCTGAGATAATGCAGAAGTAGCATTTTAGCGACAAAATTTAAGTAAATCAATTTTTGTAAGTAGAATATATCAAAAATATTATAAAAATTAATTAATTTGTTAATTAGGTCGGTAAGGGTCTAATTATATTTTTGAATATTTGAGCTATGTATTAAACCAGTTAAAATAACTGGGTTTAAACTTACTAGCTTTTTTAATTGCTGAAAACACGTAATTGTCTTTTGCATAATTAATGTTGGTTTTCATTAAGAGTACAAATCATCTATACTAACCTATTTTCGTTATACAAGTTTAATTATCACTATCTATATGTATTTACTATATAAGCCTGTACTTCATTGCTTTCAATCGCATGCTTTATTTATTTCTCTTTAAATATTACTCTTTTAATTATTTCTCTTCGGTTTTAGTTTAATTTTATTATTATTATTATGATTTCTCGTTCTATCATAAATTTCATTTGAATTGTGTTTTATATATTCTTACAACACATGTTCACGCTCTGAACATCTTTTATGTCACCACTCGTTACACATGTGAACATAAAGCTGATTTCAAAATTATTTCCAAGAATAATAATATTTCATCGAAATAATCCGAAATAGCGCACTGCAAGATAAAATTCTGTGACATAAACGAAACGCGAAGAATAATTCATGTTAGCTTTCATTAACTACAAAATATTTTCTCGATAATAAATTCATACTTATCGTACGAGTTGCCGTACGTCCTTTCTCAATTTTCACAAAAATTATAAGATTTAGACTTGGACTGGGATTGCGTAATAGATAAATCGATAGGTATCATTCACACCGGAATGGTTCTCGTGGATCCGTAGGCGTTCCGCTCACTTTGATAATCTCCAAGGTAGAGCCAAGAAGTGCGGATACTTTATCCATTCTGATCATCTGCACGTCGCCGTTGAGTACGCAGAACTAACTCCGCTATAGCGGAGTTGACAAATCTCAGCCGATCAGGACCATCGGGAAATATCTTCTATTATGCCACTTGACTGTGCTCCTTTTCTTAACTTTGGATATCGGGCCAAGAAGCGTCCTCATCTTGAAAATACACACGCAACTCCGCCCAGCTAGCTCTGGAGTACACATAAAACTCAGAAAGCGAGGATCGATTTCTCAGAAGATCGTTGCTTCAGAAGAGGCTCCGACCAATCGCAATTTATAAACTCTCCGACAGCGCCATCTTGTGACAAGTACAAGTGCAAAATCTCGATGGATATGAGACAGCAATAGACTTTAACTTTATCATTCGTGTGGTCGAGTATAAGATATAAGCTTTAATAGGGAACTTTATAAATTTATTAACCCTTTGCACTCGACGACTTTTGGCCAGAGAAGAGTAGAAATTCAAAGCTTCTTTATTAAAAAGCTGACGATACTTTTTTGAGCAGTAAATAAAGAATTTTATAATAATAGAATTGTAGAATTATTTGATTTCGATACCTTGCACACTGTTACATTGCATTAAATTTGATATATTAATTAATATCGATATTCAAAATTTTATGAAATGGTGACCGAGGGTCACCTCTCGAGTGCAAAGGGTTAATAATTTATAGCAGTTTTTAAGATCAATTTTTAATCGTCTTCATATGTTAAACCTCTATTTTTGCGAAATGTAATTAGATTTCTGTCCTCAATATTCTTTTCCTTTGTATTATCTTGAAGATTTTTGGGACTTTCGAATGTATTTGTAACAAAAGAAATTCATTTAAATTGGAATATCGATCCTTGTAAGATTCGAAACGTTTGAAATTTTAAAAATTCGAGGAGTGAAATTTGAGCAGAATTAAAAATTTGGGCAGAAATCATTATTTAAGTTTAATACAGAAACAAGAAAATAATATATAGATCCCTATCTAAGAAAATTCTGACACCTAAAGTCCTTCTGGACCTAATTTATTTTTTTTCTTACTGACTATAATGCCGAATGAACTGAAAATCTTTGACAGAACACTATCGATGGTCATACGATAAAAATATATTTTTTTCTATTTATGCATTTTATATTTTTTTATATCTAGTTAAATTTCAAGAATTGACAAAGAAAATTTCAAATTTTCAAAATTGGAAACTTTAACGGATTTTGTAAGGTTCCGGGGTTTTGACATTTTAATAAACCCGTGCCTAAATAATACACCTAGCAACATGAGCGAGTAGGTATTTCCTTGTCAAGGATAGACGCGACTACCTCATAACTGAGAATAAACGAACCTGCTTATTTTTAATATACAGACAGATTTAAGAGCTTCGTGTGAAGGTTTTACTTGACCTTGACGCGTTCTTCTTGAATTTATGCACATAAAATTGTATTTAAATATATTAGACAAGGTTGTATAAATAGTTTTAATAAACCTTGAAGCATGTTATCTTCGCTTTCTAATAAAAATTTCGTTACGTGCTGTAAAAATTTGCTACACTCGTAATACCATTTAAAATAATAAATGGTGACCTCGAAACCTCCGAAGTCCCTCCAATTATAAGAAGAAAAATACATACAATACGTAATATAATCCTCGAAATCACACAACTTCTGTATAAGAAATTTCTTCATCCAACGAAGGCTTTATGAGTCATATGTATAATATATTAACCCATTTGCATCCAAGCGCGGAATATTCCGCGGACCACGACTGTCATCTATCACCGAGCGCGGAATATTCCGCGAGCTACGACTGTCGCCTATCACCGAGCACGGAATAATCCGCGAGCTGACTTTTTCCATTACCAGTTGCTGAATATGCTTCATATGCGACAGATCACGTTTGATCCCTTTTGTGAGCATCTCGTCTACATCGGTTCATCATATTCTTAACAAGTTTTACTTTTGTCGTGAAAATCCATTTAAATGCCACGACTGCTCTGAATATGCTTCATATGCGACAGATCACGTTTGATCCCTTTTGTGAGCATCTCGTCTACATCGATTCATCATATTCTTAACAAGTTTTACTTTTGTCGTGAAAATCCTTTTAAATGCCACGACTGCCGTCTATCACCGAGCGCGGAATATTCCGCGAGCTGCGACTGTCGCCTATCACCGAGCGCGGAATAATCCGCGAGCTGACATTTTCCATTACCAGTTGCCGAATATTCTTCATATGCCACCGACCACGTTTGATCCCTTCTGTGAGCATCTCGTCTACATCGGTTCATCATATTCTTAACAAGTTTTACTTTTGTCGTGAAGATCCTTTTAATTGCCATTATGAGTAGGTGCTGATTCGCGCGCGGTGATACGGACTAGTTGTCAGTTGAACGTCGCTGATGCCTGAACACGGCACCTTAAGTAGAGCGATGATGCAAATGGGTTAATAAAATATCAATACATATATTTTAATAAAATGAAAATACCGCAGAGAAAAATCGCGTAATAAATTTAATTCAATAATAGACACTACTTTCGACAAATACATTTAATAGATATATATTTACAGTGGCGAAAAGCTTAAGAGAAACAGAGAAGGCAAAGAGGATTGTAAAAGAATGGAGAAAAGAAGTAATAAAAAAATTCACAAGTGAATCCAGTGTTTACAGAAGCCGGCAAGAAATAAGGCGTCTGTGATTTCGCTGGAAGGAAGGCAGAAAACAAAAACCAGTTTAATCAACCCGGTTGACGTTCTTATCTCCCACGTTATACGTTGATTTAAATGAGTATTATACATTTATGTATACACGTACGTAGGTATACGCGAAGCGTAGACGATGGAGGGACGATACGAGCTCGCTGTATTTGCATCCGGTAGAAACAGAAAGACAAAATTCGCTCGACGATATGCACGGCCCGTCTGGATGTCGCTCCACACAGATGACATTGTCGCGGAGAGCTGTTTAATCTGGCTTAATGGCGAGCACTGCGAATGCTTAGCGCTTCATCCTTCTTAAATGAGCGTCAGCCGGCGTTCTAGACGACCATTTCATCGGCGTTGAAAGACTAATGGCTAACAGTGTAATGTAAACGGAACGCAAGCTGCTTCATACGTTGCGAATCTTTCATAGCCTTACTTCGTTCTCGAAATTCTATTCAAACCGGTGGTCCAAATTTCTAAAATTCCTCGTGGTATTAATAAAATTTGCTTTTCTATAGAGATACGGGAGTCGCGCGAATTGCTCTGTATAATTTTCTGTATAAAATTCAGTAAGTATTCGATGGGTACGAAATGAGCAAAAATTAGAAGAAAAATAGTAGAAAGGTGAGTTACAATTTTTAAAAATATTCCGATTGACGTGCAATTTAAAGAAGATTTTTATTTCAAGTATTTATTTATTTTTATTTATTTTTATTTATTTACTTTGGGTTTCTAAAGTATAAATAAAGAATTCTCGGTATTATGCGTTAAATTCAGCTCATACAACGGTCTTTACATAATGGTTGTCTATGGCTATGAAGTTTGCAATGTTAACCCTTTGCACTAGACGATATTTTGGCGAAAGATTTTCTGTTACAAAGCTGACTATATTTTTCTGAGCAGTGAATAAGAAGTCGCATGATAATTAACAGGTAGAATTATTTAATTTCGATACCTCACACACCGTTAGATAATATTGATATATTAGATTATAAATTAATATTGTTATATTATTGGATAATATAATATTAGAAAGGTTTGATTATCGAATTAAGCTTAGGAAGTGTTTTGATTTATTTATATTTAGAAGATTTTGTTTATCTATTAATAATATTTCTACAAATTCGTTACAAAAAGGGAAAGAAATACGATTAGCATTACCAAATATTAATGTATAGAATTTTAGAATATTAAAATTCTAGAATACCAGAATACTAGAATATTAGAATATTAGGATATTAAGATATTAGAAAATATTAGAAAATATTTAAAAATGTTAAAATATTGGAATATTCGAATATTGTAATATTAACCCTTTGCACTCGACGATTTCTTCGCTAAAGAAGGATAAGAGTTCAAAGATTTTCTGTTACAAAGCTGGCGATATTTTTCTGAACAGGAATAAGAAATCGTATGATAATTAACACGTAGAATTATTTGATTTCGATATCTCGCATACCGTTACATTATCTGAAATTTGACATATTAATGAATATCGAGCTTCGAAATTTTATTAAATGGCGACTGAAGGGCGCCTCTCGAGCGCAAAGGGTTAATAGCGAGTAATAACGAGTAAAGAATTCAGATTTCATAACTTGAAATTTAGAACTGAAAACTCGGGACTAATTATTATTACCTGGCAACTTATAACAACCAGTGATTAATAATTAAATTCACAGATGTCAGAATTCGGAGCCCAAAATTTAGAATTTTCTGTCTGAATGTCGTGTATAATTGGTGACAATAAAAAGTCCACATTTACATATTTACCACTGATTTTAATAGAACGTAAGAATATTTATGTAAGGTCTCCAAAAATATCCTTTGACTTTCATCTGAAATATTTTTATGTATTTTTTACATCTTTCGACGTATTTGCTTGGGTAGAAATTAATGGGACATGTTATACGTTCAAGCCAGACATATAGCCCATTCCGAAACGAATTTATTGACCTGCGATATGTTGACCCTACAAAGTCGTTCAATTTCCTTCACCATTTTTGAAATATAAATTTTTTAATTCCTCTGGATACTCACAAAACAGTTCTTACTAGAATCAATAGTTGATTCGGTTGTAAAACTGCAACAAATTCGCACCAAGGATACGATTTATTTGCATGCAATCATGACTGGGAATATATAATATCTACTTATGGTCTCGTGTTCATAATATGAGTCGTTCACAAACTATAGCGATTAATTCCACTTAAAAATTTTATTTTCCATTTTAATACGAAAGTTTTATTTATAAAATAAATTTTTACCTTTTATTTTGGTGAAATAAAGGAGATCTTTCTTAGATAAGGAATAGTTGAGAAGAAAATTGCGTGAAAAAATTTAGTTATATTAACATTTTGTATTAACGTGTTATTTATAAGAGTATAAATGTTTCGAAATATCGTTGGAAAAATGAAAATTGATAGTAATAATTTTCTAACACAAATTGTTCAGGGTACGTATATACTACCGATTGTCATCGCAGCCTAAGGATATTACATAAATATACAGTCCGACTTCCTTCAATCGGAAGACTAGCCGACTATAATTTTAAGAAATTGATTTCTGCACTGGCGATAAATTTTATTTTATCTGATTTTATTCGACGGACTGTTCAACGGTAAACCAAATATCCATCAATAAACGAATTATATCTGAAACGGTAATATTATACTAATACCATGACCAAATTAAAATGGACACAAGTCTAACAACGGTGTAAAAATCCCCTCAGATATTAATTTATAAGATTTCATATCGTTTTATAAAATTAATTTCAATTATAATTTAATAATTAACAATTTAAAAATTAATAAATTTAAAATTTATACAATTTAAAATTCTTTAATAATTTAATAATTTACCTTTCAGTCATAATTTAATTAATACTGGAAATAGCAAGTTAATCAAAACGATCGTTTGCTTTTCTAATTATTTAAAACATGCAGCTACTTTTCATGAAATCAATGTTGATTTTTATTAAAGTAGAAACGAATCTATTTTCATTGCATTATATTATTATATTAACCCCGGAAAATGTACTATATGTAGGCATTACAGATCGGTAGTTTTAGCGTTAAAGTACAGTATATAGGTTGATTCAGAATATGTAGCCATAAATTAAAAACGTAACTAACATATTAAAATCAATAAAATAAAATAGTTCATATAAGTACAGACCTCTATGATCTTCCTTTCAAATCATAGCTTGTGTATTATAACATTTAATCACCTCTCGTCACAAAAGATATTTAAAATGAATTTCTAGTCGAATATAAACTTCTAAACGTCTTATTATAAATTTCGCCCTTTTTAAAAATTGACAGTATACTGCAATATGTTGCCAAAATTCCATAAAATTATGTAATAAAATATTGTCAATGAAGGACGTCAGATATTCCACAAATAAAATTCTAGAGGATATTCAATCATCGATTAAATTAATCATCTATAACCCAATTAATCATCTAGAACATCCACGACCAATATATATTTATTTAAGAATTATTTATTTAAATATCAGGCATTAGTTAATCGACTAAATTAACATGAAATAATATAACGCATAGGCCAAATACGACTTAGGATTTCGGGATGGAAGAAGAGCACAGTTCATTATAATAATTGCAGAACAAATTATTCTGAAAAAAGTGACCTATAGTTGCTTCATCATAGGAGAAAACAAAAACGACTGTATCTGAAACACGAAGTTATAATGGGTAAATATTTATCATTTTAGTACGTTGTATACACTCTTCAAGTTCTGATCGTATATCGTGAATCACCCTGTATGTCAAAAAAGATATAATAGAAAGTATAGAGAAATTTGATTGCATAAACAAAACAGTATAAAATAATATTTAAAAACTGAGGTTCAAAAGATTTTGAAAAATGAAAATCATACGGGAACATGAAAAATTACCGTTGTTATTTATTTAATAATTAAACACAAAGGAGATTTATGTTCGCATATAGTTAATTTTTAAAATTCCTCGGAGACATAATGAAATATAATAAATAACACAAAATTTGAATGATATCACTATGAAATTTGAGAAGCCAATATTAAATTCTCGTTTAATTTAACAACAAAAGCCGTATTTTCGTCGAATCAATATGCTTTCCAAAATCATAATATTACAGTAAACATTAAAAATACACGAATCTCGAATATTCTGCCAAATTTACCTTCATAAGCAAACATTAATTTGATGTCGTAAAATAATTACACAGTTCCAAGAATTCAATTTACACCGTGCACACAATCACCCCATCGATCGACATAAAAACCAGCCTTGCATAACCTATATTCCGTACATGCCCTCACAAACCAAATTCCACCAATATTCCAATCATCTCATTAAAACTGCATACAAATAACTCGACCCAAAATCAAAGCAAAAGAACCAAAAATATACACACCTCTGCGGTTGCTCGGTGCAGGAATTCGACGTTCGCGCGAAATGAGAAACGCAAACACGAGAGTCGCCTTTAAAGGTGTATTTTCAAAGCACATCGACGTATGGGCGAACCGCCATAAATCAATAAAAATCGACGCGTCAAATTTGATCGCATATTTGTTCAAAAGAAAATAGTGGACGAGAGTGTGCTACAGTGGAACGTCGATTATGCAAATTTTGATTAGACGAATAATCACATTAAAATTACACGAATGTCAAAGTTAAAGCTAATTGCGAATTTGAAAATTTGACACGCGATATTCCTGAATTCGGAAACTATCGTGGTAGCCATGTATGGACAAAGATTTAAATAATTCTGAATATAAAGTTACGAATGATAATGAAATTATTTCATCAATGCTTAATACAAATGATGACACAAATGAAATTATGACGGGATGTGGTATTAGTTTATGTCATTACATGTATTATGTCAATACATAGCGAAGTTAAAAATTGGTTACTGTGTTGCAATGTGTAGAACATCAAAAAGGAATAGGTGCTGTATAAGTATAAAAATATGAGTACAAGTATAAGAATGCAAAAATTGGCAATATCTCAAAACTTTATTTAAAATTAAAATTCTACATCCGTTAAAATAATGATCTAATGGAGGAAAATTTATTAATCATTCTAATGAAGAATGATTAAATTTAAATAATAATAATCGTTTTGACATTAAACTTTCTAAAATTAAAAACAATAAAAAAATTATTCTATTTCAAGAAATAATTGAACCAATCGGAGATAATAAATTTCAACAATAATAAGAATCTAGATAATCAAAATATCGTCGAGGTATTCCTATTAAACTTAAAAAATATTATTTATTTTTCACTCTGCGCGTAAAAAAATCTATATTTGAAAATTATTTAATTTCTAATTGATTTGTAACATACTTTAGAATTTGCTTTTTTCACCCCGATTTTCTTACCATAGTTACTTTCTCACTATGAAAGTAGGGCAATTGCCACAAAGGAATTTTCACGTTCGTTACAAAGTCATTCGTTATACGTACAATAGAATACCCAACTATATTCATTATAATCCGATGAACTTATTTGCATATCAAAGAGTACTGTTCCTCATAAAAAAGTAATAATTATTTAAATTAGAATACACTTCATCGATTTCGCCAAATTTTTTGATATTATCGGAATTAATATTTTGAATAACTCTTTTCCAGTGCACGTTAGCTCCACTCGGCTTCAGTTTCCCACGCGTTTACAACTTCCGCTGTTATTGTACTGAATTCTGCTTATATGTACAGATAACTAAACCCCTAGTTTATTACGTATAACAGATGAACTCGTTGAAAAGATCCCTTCGTGGATTTATAATCTTTTATTTATACATCGCCATCGCTATAACAATAGTCCAATCCTACCCAAAATTACTTTTAAAAAGGAGGAGAAAACGAAGAGAGTACATTCATTGCGTTAGATTATTAGGTTCGAGTTAGACCATATAAATTATATGGTCTTACGCAATTATGTAGTCTAACGCAAATGAGTTATAGGATTATGTAACTAGATATGATTATATGACGTTTTAATAACTTCACCCATTTCACACCCAAACCTGAACCCTACGAAACCTTAGTGTTTTCGTCTAAATGATACCTCAAAACTAACGTTAAGTCAAAATAACTATGTATCACAAAAATTGTTCAAAATATTAACTACTATAACATATAAAGGAATCATCAAAATTAAAATCAGATGTACCCTAATCTATATATAGATCACGTATATATATTATATATATATATACTTAGTTGCCGCTGAAGTAAAATAAACGAACTAAAATAGAATTTGATCTATAGAAAGAAAGAGAAGAGGGAGAGGTTAAAGAGGAGAGAGAAGAGAGAGGGAATAGAGAAAGAGAGGAGAGAGAGGTGAAAGAGGAGAGAGGAGAGAGAAGAGGGCGAGACAGAGGTGAAAGAGGAGAGAGGGGAGAGGAGAATAGAGAGAGGAGAGAAGGGCGATACAAAGGAGAGAGGAGACGAAGAGAGCGAAGAGAGGGAGGAGAGAGGAGAGAGGAGAGAAGGGCGATACAAAGGAGAGAGGAGACGAAGAGAGCAAAGAGAGGGAGGAGAGAGGAGAGAGAAGAGAAGGACGACACAGAGGAGAGAGGAGACGAAGAGAGCAAAAAGAGGGAGGAGAAAGGAGAGAGAGCAGAAAGGGGAGAAATAGAGTAGAGAGAGGAGAGAGGATAGAGAGGAGAGCTGATGGTCGCGCTTCCCCGAAATCGACGTGCGCAATGGTCGGTGCGCATGCCGGCCGTGCATAATGGCACGCTCCACGTTCGCGATCCGGTCGGAAGATTGCGCCGCGAAGGCTGCACGATAATCATCTAGATATTGCTGCTGCGTACGTTGCATCCGAATGCCGCGTACATCGGCCAATACGCAGGATCAGATAATTGGCATTCAACCGGTCGGCCATACTCGATGCAATGGCCCGAACCTATCGGCTGCGATCTCTCTCTTTGGAAAGTGACTAGACGCGGTCGGCGCACGACAAACATAAAGGGCCAGCGGCACGCACGGTTTCGTTTCGCCGTGCAGAATATCGGCCGAGATAAGGCATGCGCCGCTCGATCCTCACCTCGCGCTCTTCGTATTGTTTCCTTTTCCACTCTCCTTTGTACCGGTTGAATAATTTTAAATCGACCTCCGCGCGATCGAATATTTCTATGCTATTTGAATCGCATAGTCACGGTGAACGGGGGAAATTCACCGAGGCGAGGAAGAAATTGCGCGCCATTTTTTATCCCCCTTTGCTATTCCGAGGCACGATGAATCCTATTATGCCTTATTCCTGACACCTCGCAAACTTACCCTTCCACGGATCATACGCGCCATTTATTATTTTCGAAGACAGCTTTGCAAGGCATTTGTCCATATCATTCTGACGTCGGTACGAAGTATAACTCGATTTAATCGTGCAAAGACATAGATGAATCTCAAGTAACTTTATTCTCGGTGATTTCTATACCTACGCGTTCGAGAATGTGTCGAATAAAGATGATTTTTGGTAATTAATATTGTAGGATGGCGAAAACTGGTTCTGAGACACCAAAAATTGACGAAACGACAAGAACAGAATATAACACAAACTCAAAGCTCATAAAACTAATTTAACTTAGGAAAAGAACACCAAGATAACGAAACGGAAACACACAAAGATGCACTCTGATTTAACTCTCTTTCCAACACCGAGCGATTCACGATCGTGCTGGTCACAATTGATTTCTAAGGACTCTGTTTTTGATCGTCAAGGACTATGCTCTTATGCTTTTCTTAACTCATTTGCATCATGGCTCTACTTAAGGTGCCGTGTTCAGGCATCAGCGACGTTCAAATGACGACTAGCCCGTATCACCGCGCGCGCATCAGCACTTACTCATAATGGCAGTTAAAAGGATTTTCATGACAAAAGTAAAACTTGTTAAGAATATGATGAACCGATGTAGACGAGATGCTCGCAAAAGGGATCAAACGTGATCTGTGGCATATGAAGAATATTCAGCAACTGGTAATGGAAAAAGTCAGCTCGCGGATTATTCCGCGCTCGGTGATAGACGACAGTCGTAGCTCGCGGAATATTCCGCGCTCGGTGATAGACGACAGTCGTGACTCGCGGAATATTCCGCGCTTGGATGCAAATGGGTTAACCTACGCTTCATCTCCCCGCTAGGACCAGGCAACTTAATTTTGTTACCGAAAATAACTTTTCCATTTGTTTCCAGAAAATAGTGATCGGTTTATAATTTGCTTTTGTTGGCAATGGCCGATTCGCGATTTCTTTGAAAATGGTATCTTAGAATATTTAATATTCGAGTAGTAATTAACCGGGAATAACGAGTTAATTCGTCACTAAAAAATACTGCTACAGTGCATTTGAGTTATTTGAAACAGCACATAAAACTTGACGAGTCATTTCTTTATTGTCGCCATTATTTTACACGTTTTTAAATGTTTTTTCACTTTCATTTATTCGTGTCAAAAAAAAGCACTAACGATATTATTATTGTTCATTTCGTTAGTAACGTAAGAAATGCAATGTACATTTTATTTACTGGGACTATGATGGGTTATCTAGTAGTCGCAAATTTGCTGTAAAATATGCAGAGTGCGTTTCCAATGAACGAATTCTCAGGTTAATAGGTTACCTTTTAAATTACGAATAGAATAGTAAAGTGAGTGATATATAAAATTCTAGAACAAATAGCAAAATGCGTATTTAATGAACTACTTGAGTCAATATAAGAGATTTCATACCTTTTATTTGTGAACTTGCCAAAATCATAAAGATACTGGTAAAATTAATATTGCTTTATTCAAATAGAAATGCAATTATAAATGTTTACTACTTGTTGTTTATAAGACTCATTGTTTACACTTTTAGAAAAGAATTTTTAATTTTTAATTTTTATTTTTTTATATAATTGTCAACTCTATAATAGGCTATAGTTTTACTAAGTTTACAGCAATGTTTACAGCTTTATAGTTTAATAAAAAGAGAAACATAGTTATTAACACACACAAAACAAGAAAAATTGAATGAAACAAATATACGTGATAATTTCAAGATAATTTAAATTTTAATATCGTGCTATTGAAAGGTGATTATCGTATATTATAGTTATCTTTAGAAAGTACAATTTAAATAATCATATATATGCTGATAGTTTTATCTACAAATAAACTGTAACGGGACACAGTTGCAACGAATATCGTGATATCGTTTTCATCAATTGATCGGTTACTCTACTCGTGAACGGTTTACTTCTTTTATTTCATCTATAATTGAATGCGATATAAATCACAAGAGATTTCTCTCGAACTCAATTCGAAATTTAACGGTACGTAAAAGACTGTATGAAATGTACTAATAAATATACAGTATTGCATAATGTACAATATTCAAATATACAAACAAATTTTATGGCAGAACTTCTAAATCCAAACTAATTTTAATAACTATATATACTACTCCCTATTTATTCAGAATTATAATCTATATTATGGATAATTAGATTTACTTCGATTTTGTCAATTAACTTGCAATTTCAGTTAATTTCTATAATCTAGATTAATTTATTCTTTATATTAATAATAGCTCTTTATATTAATATTTAATATATTGTATTGTAAATATATCAATAATAGTAGTATTTATATATTATTTATCAATGTTAATGTTATTAATAATTAATCAATATTAATTAATAATATTAATTAAAAAATAACAATATTAATATTACTATTAGTATTAATAATAGGAACTATTTATAATTACACATTATTTATAGAATCTGTCAGAATTTTAAAGCAATTATACAACGAAGCAATGTACAAGTATTCGTTCGTGCAATACAGTTCACTTATACCTTCTTCTATATAATTAAAAAATCACTAAATTGTTACTGAAAAATTATCAACATTTTATTTTAAACTACTTATAAAGTAGTTTAAAATTTTACATCAGTCTATCTGGATTTCATCTAAGGTGAGCTTTTAAAAACTTTTTATTGACAATTTCTGTCAAAAATAAATTCTATTTCCGTTCTTCAAAAATAAATTCTGTTTCTGCCAAAAATGCTTACGTATTTCTCGTATAGCGTGTATTATCTATTGAGTCTTAGGGAGTAGTTGTTAGCTATTATTGCCTGACGAGTCGTACACACATTAGTCCATTGAACCAAAGTAGTTGCGTCACCATAAGTACACATAATGGTTTTTCAATTATTTATTTTTACACACAGGACTATTTCCTTATTTATCAGAAATGACTGATTATTTTCGCTTTTTATTACCCGTGATAATTCACACTGACAAATGTACTTCGCGAAAGAATAACACCTTTCATTTTTATAGACCGTTCAATCATATATACTTTGGTATAAAAACTAATTGTACTTGCTGCGTATGTACTAGTAGTATTATCGGTCAAATTACGTCGTTCAAATGACGTTGTGTAACAAATTGCAAATTCATTCGATAGACCCGAATGCTTACTTTATTATCTCATGTAACGGAGCCTAGTTGGAATGGTTGAGGTTAATGTTCAGTGATAAATTGAATCTTCGATGAATCGTAGTTTAATCGAGATCTACGAAGTGTTTACACGCACGGTTTCTTAAGAAATCTGAGCCACAGTTTAAGGTAGCGCATATACAGGGTGTATCTGAGATAGTAACTGAGATAGTCTATAATTCTATTTCAAAAGCAATTAAGGAAAAATAATAGACACCAATTTTTCATTGCTTAACACGTTCTTTAGTAGTATACCGAACACTTTTTCACAAATACACTGATGCATCTTTGAAAAATCTAACGGCACTCCTTTTCTCTTTTTTTAGGTAAAATACTACAATATTTTTCTTCCTTTTTTGCACTAATTGAGCCGTTCACTGCACAAATTGATTAACTCCATAAAACAAAAAGTGGAGAAATGCAATGAAATAATGTATATTGTTTTTTAAAATTCCCTTTATAATTTAAATCGAAATAAATATCGTAGAATGCATAAATACAAATGTAACTTTCATCTAACGGTATATAAAATTTATAAGAAAAAATAGCCAAAAGGTAATCGTTAGTAATGTTACCATTTTTATGTTACTGGAAGAGTTAATCGATTTGGCAAGTGAAAAAAGTAATAAATTTAAATTTTACTAAATTTTACTTAAATTCTGATAAGACGGCACTAAAAAATTCACCGTTATCATTCATGGCTTGCTAGTGCATTTGAGTTGCATTATTGCAACGATTTACATTAGAGTACGGAGTTAATCAAAGTGACCTCTGAAATAAATTATTTATTATTCAGTGGCCAAAAAATTGTTGTCGTTTAATGGTGTTAATCTTAATTACCAGGGAAAGTTATTATAAATATAAAAAGTTACGACTATACCAAGTGTTTTGACACTTGAATTTAAGATTTTTCAAAAAATGGAGTTAATCGATTTGTGCAATGAACAGCTCAATTGATTCTACGTATCGCTTTACAGGAAGTCATTGCAAAGCTAACATTTCTCCATTATTACACTGTAAATACTTTTCGTGCATTCTTCTTTAGCACTAAATTTACTGAACTAAATCTGTATACATAGATAATAATAATAGAAATTATAATTACATCCCTATTTCGTTATTACAAATACTTGCATTTTTACAATAAATAGAAAAACACAAAATTTGTAATTTATCATATCAATCTAATAATTCTAGTACTACGTTATTTAATTTAGCAATGATACTGCAGCAATTACACGTTCTTTTTTATTAATTTACAGAAACGTGGCACATATATTTTTTTATTTTCTAAGAAATTACCCAAAAAATTCGCGACAACTTGTTCGACTTTCTATATACATAGTAAATATCGTTTAAACGTGGATATCATCGGCGAAAGTTCGTATGTCCCAGAAATAGGTAAGAACTGTTAGCACAGAGTAGCTAGGATTGTAATATAATATCATGACTAGCTTGACTGTGCTTTTATGACTGTGACGTTAGGGGTCGCGGCCTTATGGCCGGGCAACAGTGAACGTGGAAATGAATATGTATAAACATGTCAGGTATATACGATACGAAGATTGATATACGTTTCATTGCTCCTGCGTACCGTGTCTTCGATGTAACCATAACTACCTTTTCATTGCTTAAAATATCTGGCAAACGGTTGTATTTAAGCTACGATCAGACATCGTGGGTGTGTTTCGTATGGGAGAGACCGCACCCAACAGTGATAGGTAACGGTGCATGGCCTGAACAATGAAATCGTTCACAGTGGCCACCATGTATAGTGATCTGCGTACGTTTTAGAGTTTAATTTGCAAAAATTGCTTCCTCGAAGCATTCTTCGTAGAGTTCTAGAGATTGAAAGTCCTTATTTTTCTGACCTGACACTCTCGCTTGATTTAACTCCGTGCTGAACGACTACTGTACATTTACGAGAAGATAGCCAGAGTGGTATAGCGTGGAGGCAGAAGAGGAACTGTGCTCGCTTCGCCTCGCTTCACTTTTGATGCTCTCGGAATCGTTTCAGGTTCTTGGATGTGTGTACTGATATAGTAGTAGAATAAATGACTGTACTTTCGAAGGCACCAGTGGTCAATCGCCATGAAATTTGAGGATAGTGCACGGAAGAAGTAAATCAAATGGATGAGAAACGTAAAATCTTTGATTTGGATTCTATTTATTAATTTCCCAGATATTAATGTTTTATTTTTCGTATACATATTCCCAAGTATGTCTCTTGCACATGAAGGGGCATACCTCGCTGTAGATAACGTGGGATACGTGTAGTCTTACAAATTAATATTGAAGATTAATTGACGATTCGAAGTTCTTTAGATAATATAAAATTTGATTAAAGAACTTTCGGTATTATGCATTAAAATACTCTATAATAACAACATTTTAATAAGGTATGTAAGAGAATTTTTAATTTTATATGTTAGGTCCATTCTTCTTAGTGTTCAAATTTCACGTGAATTAATTACCAATGCCTTCCAAAAGAATATTCGGTATTTGTGCGAAACAGTTTATTTGCACATTCGACACAATTAAACTTGGATTATGAACAGTGTAGCAGTGAACTTATTGTCGACGAAATCCAAGAACCAGCTCCGCGAGATTATTCCGATTACACACTGATATGCTCACTTACACCGTCGCGAGATACGATAAATAGTATAGAGATATGCAAAATTCAATGTTTAAAATTAAAAGAATCTTTTCATCAAAATCTCAGAAACTAATAAATATTTGTAGTCAAAATTTATATTGCGAGTTCAACTCTATCTTCGCTACCTCCATAAATTTCACACTGATTAGCATAACATATTCCTCCATAATTAGTTTCTAAATACCTGTCTCTTCTAATCCAATTTCTTCTGCGTTTCATCGTAGACTCCTTCATTTAACACGGTAATTTTCGGATTGAAAAATATACCACTCTATTATATTCACTCCAAATAAGATATCATAAGGATAATAAAGCCACCAAAACCTGCTTCAATCGTAAAGGGTAGGTATTTTTCATTTTAAATTTTTTTCAAAATTAAAATGTAACAAACTAATTTATTTTACTGTTATCTCAAAATTCTTTTATTTATTATTCCTCGCACAAAATTTCATACTTTCTACAGTCAATTGCAGAAATGTAGCTTCTATTTATCAACTCGTCATTTTGCCTATTAGGTAGATACAGATATAAATTGTCGGTTTGTTCAGTGTCAAATAAAGCGAGGACGTCAATCGTTAAGGAAAAATAAAGAACCTTTAACTATCAGAACTCTGTATGCTTAGAGAATAATTCCAACAATTTAAACCCAAAAATGTACATAGAAGATTGCATGTACTGACAAGTTTCTACGTCTGAAATGTCTTATCCACTAGGCACTTAGCCTACGTACTCGTAATAATTCACGTGCACAATCAATCCAAAGGATACGCGTATACAGTCAGTCGAAACACTTCCCATCGATAAATCTGCAGACTGTACAAACGAATTGTTTCTAATGAATCGTTAAAGTGCCATTACTCATTTGAAGACTTATTTTGAACAGATGCCCATGAAAAGGCAGTTAGCAATGAAATATGCTCGAGGATGATAGCTGTTGTAGTGCAACAGGCTTTTTTGTTGCTTAGGAAGCATCCTTTGAATGACGTATCGATTGCCATAAAAAGCAACCACTAACCCCACAGTTTCACGAATGTTCCTAGTACGCGTATAAACGTAAATCACACGGAGTTGCTGCACGTGGGTGGATAACTTTGGAGAACGCAATAGTACGCCAAATTATTTGCGGTACATCTTGTCTTTG
This sequence comes from Eufriesea mexicana, assembly GCF_001483705.2. Classification (NCBI taxonomy): domain Eukaryota; kingdom Metazoa; phylum Arthropoda; class Insecta; order Hymenoptera; family Apidae; genus Eufriesea; species Eufriesea mexicana. Next base: position 68,201 of record NW_016909340.1, on the reverse strand, counting down.
ATTTAGTGCCACGGTAACTGCCGGGCACATTGTCAACAGCAGGATTTAATGCCAACTGCTGAAACACTAATTATCGCAAGCTCACCGTAACAACAAGTAACTCCCTAGCTCTAATGATCTATAGGATGATATACAGGTTTCTATTCCAACTGATCTGACAGCATCTTCGACAAACTTGCATTTTCCAAGGACGTTTAAGAAATTTTATGGATAAAATTCATTTTTTCAAAAATGCTTTTGAACAGAATATTCTTTAACACTAGAACTACAGATCTTTAATGGGTATCTAACTATAACGTGCACAGATTATAGTAATTTCAGCGATACGATAAATATGAGCGAATATATTGATTACAGTTCTTTCTTAACCCCTTGGCTACTGTAGGCCCTTAGAAATTTTGCGTTTGTGACTGTTCCGTCGTTGAACAAAGAAGACCCGTTACGGTCTTCCAACAGCCAGGTCTTAGGGTCAAACAATTCGGCATCGGAATTTTCCACTCCATGCCTTCAGCATGTTTGAATGCTTTACCTTTTCTCTTTGACTTCTCGTGTCGCGGAACACGAGAATCCTGGAAATCCCTAATTTAACGAAATTAGGCGACGGCTCTTAAGACTTGGCTGACAATAGGCCTGAGGGCTCCACGTGGTCCGCACACGTTGGAAGCCTCAGGCCTTCGCTAGGGGTAACAAACGGCCGATGGGGTCACCGGCGCGCGGGTGGACCCCAGGTACCCCACCTTGGAGGAGAGGGTTTCCTCCACTATCGTTGTTTTTGGGGGAACCTTCCCTTTCTCCAAGGTCACCGATTCGCGAACCAAGGGAACGCCCTTGGTCAAAAACAGCCAATCATATTTTGCGAGCTCCCGATTTTTCCTAAGGCCGACCTTAGGAAGATCGAGGAGCTCACTTCCGTACGAGATCTTAGAGACGTCGGGTCTCTCTCAAACACTTCTTTTCGAAACATCGAACACACCGGTTCTTTCTAAACGACTTCCATTCAAGTGCTCAGTGAGACACGGTTCTCACGAAACAGTTCGTCGCAAGAGTTGATCTTTTCAAATCAATAACACGCCACGTTCTTTACGAAACGTCGAACGTCGTAGACACGACTCTTTTCCGCTCGTGCAACTTAAACAGTTGCCCAATATTAATTTGGCAGGCAACACGTGTCGTAGTCGCGAGACGGCCTTACAACCCGTCGGAATATCCGAGAATTCGATCGCGACGCGACGCGACAGTGACACTGAGGGCGTCTATAGGCGCTAAGAAATTTTGCGTTTGTGACACTGAGGGCACCTATAGGCGTTTGATACAGTTTGCTTTATGTTTTCACAAAAATACATCCCTACCCAAAAGTTCGCCGTTCTCGACACACATTGTAACTCAACTCCTGTCGTATGGTACGGCCGGTGCGTATCAAAGTCTGCTGTAGTCAAGGGGTTAATACGAGTTGATACCAATTTTATTCTTAAAGCAGGTGTATGTGTTCGGTGATTACAAAAAGGAAAATTCTGGAACCAGTCATTTTGTCTGGGTTGGTAGTTCTAGTGTTAATAAAATATTTAGATGTGAGAGTATTTTCTATCGTTTGTGTATACATGTATATAGGATCTCAGCAACGGTAATACAACCTGGAAGGAGGTGATTCTGCACGTGATTCTACAACACGAATCGAAAAGAAAAGAATAAAATTTTTTAATTCGAAGCTTCGTTTTCGAGAAAATCAATTTTGAATATTCACCGAGTTCGCGTGCCCTTAGCTATGGCTTATATGGATAGACCATCGATATATGAGTATCGATGACACAATCCAGGAGAGGGTGATTCTACATGAAACTTTGAAACAAAAAATTTAATTCTTTTTCTTCGATTCGATTTTTCGTGTAGTATCATTCCCTTCCCGGTTATACTAACGTTGCTAGAACACCCTGTATATTTTATGAGACAGGTTAGTCTATATTAGGAGTTCGTTGAAACGTAATTTTGAAAACCTTGAAACTGTCGAAATTCAAAATATTGATCCATTTTGTATGCGGAACATCTTGTTGTAAAGTTTGAAGCTCGAATAAAATTTTCACGTAAATCTTTATTGGCTATAGTTAAATACAACGTTAAGAAAAGCGTGAAAAGATACAAAAATATTTTATTCTTACTGGATCTAATTTACTTTTTCTTTTATTCGTTATATAATGTCCGAGGTATTGAAAAGTTTTTTCAAATAATATAATTTTGGAACACACTTGAATCGGTATTATATTGTTTCTTAGCGAGGTTTTGAGAATTTCGAATCACGAAGAAAATGCAAAATTTCGAATTCTAAAGATTCGAAATTTTCTTGGTCTCCGAGATGTTCATTATTCGGAAAACCCATTTATTTATTATATTCGGTTTAAGTCTAAAAATCTATAAATGAAAATCTTGAATTGTAACGAAGCAATATAAGTATAATACTTACAAGTGTCTGAGTATGATTTATCTTTATTTTTCCACTTTTTACTGATTATTTTTGCTTTATATAAACTTTCTATATTTTTGTTATTATTACTTAATTATTTAACGATGCATTTAAGTCCCTTAAGTACCTAAAAATTATATGTTACTGTATAATATAATACAAAAATGCAACATATATGATATATTTTATCATATTAATTAAAATATCTGCATTTTATTTTACTTAAAAGGATGTATATATTTTCTATACTATAGAGATGTGTATACTATTCCCACATGCACATATAATTATCATAAGTAATCATAGAAATAAATAAACAGTATAATTATAGAATATAATAAATATGAAAAGTGTTTATATTAAATTTTTGCATTAAAACTATACTTAAATTGCATAATAATATAAGTAGGAAAACTTTTCAAAGCAACCGAGTGATATATATTTATTTTCCTTACGAGTCCCAGTATATCTTTGAGATACCATATCAGGCAATTTAAGCAACAAATAACAATAGGTATTCTACAATCAGTGGACTTTGATTTGCTTCAAGGCATATGCTGCAGCATCATGTCTTTGAGGTAGACAGATTGACAATGATTCAAAAGACACGATGCAGTGACACACTTCTTTCGTATATGTATATCAAAGGTACGTATGAAACATATCCCTGGCTTAGTACAATGATTTTACAGTCCACCTGTCAAAGTAATGTAATACGAAAGCACTCATTCTCCATGTCGTATAATATTTTATACCGGATGTTCCGTAATTAGTGACTTACATTAGACATGTGAGGTTTTAATCAAGCGAGATAAAGAATTTTTGCTATTTTCAATCTATTTTAGCACTGTCTTCTTTGTATCTATTTTCAGATATAAAGAATGATTATATAAAAAATTAACATACAAGGTGTTCAGATAAACAAATGTCCAATATGACCTCGCTTTTAAAGTACAGCTTATTTTGTGTTTCAAGTGCCTATTTTGCATATTAGGTATACAAAATAGAATTGGATATTGATTTTACGTTTTTGTATGATATAAGACACACAAAATTAAAGAAATTTTATTATTTCATTACTTTTATTTTATTTTCATTTTTGTGTATATTATACTATTATTTCCCTTGTTTCTGTTATTTTGATTACTTAATATTACCAAATATGTTAAATATTATTAAGCGTAATTTGTATTATTTTTATTACTTTTTGTTTAATTATTATGTATTTACAGATATCATTCGTACAACACCTTTTCTTTTTTTTATCTCCGATGATATAAACCACTACTGCTGTACTTCCTGCATATTACAGAACACTCCATAATATGATTATATAATTAAATTATGCGTAATTTTCAGATTCTGTCATAATATGAGAGTAAAATTGATTAAAATTAACAAGTTTTGTAACGCAACTCTCCTCTCTGATGTAAAAGATTTGGAACTAATTAATTTAAATATTCACAAGAAAAATCACTTTGAATTTTATTTTCCATGTTAATGAATTGCTATAATGCTGAAAAAGCTATAATAATTCAAATAAATTTATCATATCAGTTATAATTTATTTCATTGACATAAATTTTTCAAACCAAATATTACGTCTAAAATAGACAATAAGCATTTGCAGTTAAAAGTCATGGTATATTAAATATTTCATTATATTAAAAATTGTAAGTGCTTTTGATTAATCTTTCACCGATAAATTAAGAATATTTATTAATAAATTTTTAACGTAATAAAGCAATATAGAAAAGGCTTCATAAATAAATTTTTAATTATTATATTCATAGCAGAAATCGTAATTTACAGCAATCATTTGAATTGATATCTAAATAACATTAATAAATGCAAATCTGAAAGAATATTTAATAATTTATTTAAATTATAATTAATTTAAATCATTTAGCCTAAGCACGCAGTTATATTTTTATTACCACACAGTCATTATTATAAAATTAATATATTACGTAGTAAATATACCGGCACGTTAGTAAATTATTAATTAATAAATTACTAACGCACATTTATGAACGATACCGTTATACTTCGTCGTCATTTATTATTGTTCCACACCTATGAGCAAACCCAATTAAGTACGTTTTGAAAACATTTCCATTCGATCAACATTAATCGCGATATCAATTAATTTTTTAAATTGTATGTTTGGTTGATGATCAAATAAAAATGTCGGTTGTTTCGATAAAGCGAACCAAACTACAAAAAGCCTGCAATGCATTTGCCGTTCTTGCATGCATAACTGCTCTCATTGCGTGCACCAGAGGGAATATTAGTTAGAAACCGACCGGTTTTAATCGCCAACTCTATTTAGCCGATCAATTAAGCTCAAATGATTGGAAGCGACACACATAATTCCAATATCTATATACGTATTCAAGAACGATTCTCGATTTCCTGCCTAATTAAGTCATTCTTTCGTGTTATATGTATTCTACTAAATTTCTATTAAACAATAATATTACTTTAGAATATCTGAACTAATAGGGAGAAAGAAGTGTTCGAATGATATTTATGGATAATAGAGCAACCATTTTCTTATTAAATTTCATTTATTTGAATAAAAACTTAGTATTTTATTAATCAACCATTGTTAGCTTTAAAATTGGGGTTTTTCTTCAATCCTTTGCTTAATTCTTATCACTGTATAACTATTTCGCGTCATATTTATTGAGTATCCATATAGTAGTCGAGAACAATATATAGATGCATTTTCCCAAAATTATTAAATTTCATTTATTTGAATAAGAACTTAGTATTTTATTAATCAACCATTGTTAGCTTTAAAATTGGGGTTTTTCCTCAACCCTTTGTTTAATTCATATCATTGTATAACTATTTTGTGTCATATTTATTGAATATCCATATAGTAGTCGAGAACAATATATAAATGAATTTTCCCAAAATTATTAAATTTCATTAGTTTGAATAAAAACTTAGTATTTTATTAATCAATCATTGTTAGCTTTAAAATTGGGGTTTCTCTTCAATCCTTTGCTTAATTCTTATCACTGTATAACTATTTCGTATTATATTTGTTGAATATTCATATAGTAGTCGAGGACAATATATTAATACATTTTCCCAAAATTTTGTTAAATATAATATTACTTTTATTATATATTAATATAATATATATATATAAATATAATTAATTTTATAATATTTTATAAAAATATTCTAATAATAGAGCAACTAACATTGGTACATGTTTGTTCCTCTGTTCTCGAAACTATTGGAATACATCGATTTCCTGCCTAATTAAGTCATTCTTTCGTGTTATATGTATTCTACTAAATTTCTATTAAACAATAATATTACTTTAGAATATCTGAACTAATAGGGAGAAAGAAGTGTTCGAATGATATTTATGGATAATAGAGCAACCATTTTCTTATTAAATTTCATTTATTTGAATAAAAACTTAGTATTTTATTAATCAACCATTGTTAGCTTTAAAATTGGGGTTTTTCTTCAATCCTTTGCTTAATTCTTATCACTGTATAACTATTTCGCGTCATATTTATTGAGTATCCATATAGTAGTCGAGAACAATATATAGATGCATTTTCCCAAAATTATTAAATTTCATTTATTTGAATAAGAACTTAGTATTTTATTAATCAACCATTGTTAGCTTTAAAATTGGGGTTTTTCCTCAACCCTTTGTTTAATTCATATCATTGTATAACTATTTTGTGTCATATTTATTGAATATCCATATAGTAGTCGAGAACAATATATAAATGAATTTTCCCAAAATTATTAAATTTCATTAGTTTGAATAAAAACTTAGTATTTTATTAATCAATCATTGTTAGCTTTAAAATTGGGGTTTCTCTTCAATCCTTTGCTTAATTCTTATCACTGTATAACTATTTCGTATTATATTTGTTGAATATTCATATAGTAGTCGAGGACAATATATTAATACATTTTCCCAAAATTTTGTTAAATATAATATTACTTTTATTATATATTAATATAATATATATATATAAATATAATTAATTTTATAATATTTTATAAAAATATTCTAATAATAGAGCAACTAACATTGGTACATGTTTGTTCCTCTGTTCTCGAAACTATTGGAATACAGTATTACTTACACTTTAACTCTTTGAATTCGTGAAACTTTCTCTACTAGTACTAGCGTCTGAAGTATTTACGTCTTTAATGTCTACCATTGCAGACTTTCTGGCACCAAGTACCTTGCCAATTCTCTAACACTTTCACTACTTTCGAGCTCTTTAATTATTTCGTATTTCCTTCAATACCTAGAGACTATCTACAATGTTTTCCTTTAATTACTACTATGATACCATACACTATCAGCTTCGTACTACATTCTTATGATTAGAATTTGTTCGACCTAATATCGGAAAATAATATACTTTGTATATTAATATTCCTACGAAATGGTGCAGCGCGTTGTTCGCATAAAGTTGGCTCAATAAAATGTTCAGATATTAGTTTAAAAAAAGATTCTTAGATTTTAACAGACTATTATGTGTATCGAGGAAAGTAAAAAATGCCGAATCAAAAGACACGTGGGTTTTGAAAGCAATCCTTTCAATTAAAATCGATTTTCATTTTTTAACACCTGATATTGTAATTTAGTATTTTCGTCATTTCTTTTTTTTTTTTTTTTATAATACAGTAAATGTAAGGAACTAGTTTCGACATATACTAATTGAAAATTGTAAACACTTATTTTTTGCTAACAATGAAATGTTAACGAAGATTACTTTGTAAATGCAAACGTCATACAATAGCACTTCAATTGCTGCATGAAACGAGGCTAAAAGTATTTTCAAGTATCAAGGTTCGTATAAAAATGGAGAAAAACTAAGAATATTTATCCTGATTTTCACACTGTCAATCATCGCCATTTTCGTGGATTTCGTATAATAATTATGATTCTATTGTACAAATTGCTATATTGATAAACGTTCGATACCAATTCTTCTGTTTTCATGCAAAACTCACATATCGAATACCACGAATATCCCAAAATGAAAATTGAGTTTACAACGACTGCTTTGCTTCTCAAACCTCTGTTAATTGGAAACTTTTTACTTTTCTCGACGAATTCTATAAACCTTTCATTCATTCCTCTGTGTTATATTTCAGTATTTCAATATAAAATTATTTTGAAACTTATCGAGTTGAATCCTTGTACTATTTCACTTTCATTGATTCACCTTATTCATTAGTAACACTGCAAACGTTGTTGTGCTCCAATAACCACAGGCTATAAGGATGAAAACACACGAGTTTGTTCCGACCATGACCCTTCAGGTCAAGGTAATAAAAGCACCATCTTGCCAATTATAACTCTACATAAATAGCTTTTACTTATTATCAGTATACCTGAACACTCACTTATAATATGCACCCTAAGGCGACACTGACCTAGGTATAGTAAACACCAAAGTATGAAGTTATTCGACGTTTGATTGCCAATAACATAAGCTTTATAATATAGTGAGACGTCCTAATTGAAAAATGACACAATACTGAAGGAAGAATTACTTATAGGCTCACGAATTTTATTTTCTTTTAAATATAGATTATAGCTCGTCGTGTATAGCCTATATTGTAAAATTACTTCCAATTGGTCTGGTAATTAGGTAGATAGCACAATAGACTGTGTCATGGAGTCCAGAAATTTTTTATTTTTCAATTGTACCAACCACTGTATTGTTAGTATTATATTAGTATCAATTAATATGGGAAATACCATAAAGAATAGAATTTCTGTATTTCAAAATTAATTTTACAATAAATATGTTCGTTGCAAAACGTAAAAGGACGATAGGTATTGTTATTCTTTCAATTATCTAATAGATTGATATACACACATGATTAAGCTGTACGCTTGGGAATTTTCGGAACAAAAGTTCGAAATAATATTTATTTTCATTCATAACTTGTATGCAAATAGAATGGTAATAGTTAATTGTTTGGAAGCAAAAATGAAAATTAATTCCTGTAATATGACAGTGATCTTTAATAAAGAGGAAGATCTGCAAACAATAACCAACATTTTGATCAATGGACATGAAACAAATTTAAAATTTAAAGATACATAAATTAAAATTTTGATAAAATTCTGAACTATAGAACAATTAAAAAGATAAATACATTTAATACATAGAATCTTTTGACAGCCATTACCATTACATTTAATGAAAAAATATTTAAAATAATATTAATTATTAATTTTAAATTGACAATTTAATGTTATAAGATTTAACTAATTTTTAAATTAAATTTTATTTTTAATTCAATTTATAAAATATTTTATTGATGTTCTTTCTAAAGTAATAGGTATAAAACTATGATTCATTCCACAAATTTCTGAACATTGACCAAAATATAATCCTGGACGTAAACAAAATAAATTAAATTGATTTATTCGACCAGGAATTGCATCAATAAATATAAAAACATGGTAGTACACCTATTCCTATTTTATTATAACAAATAATTCTTAAACTGTCTCAAACACCTTTATAATTCTATAATTCTCTCTATAACTCTATCACAGATTTTCCACTAGAAATAGAAAACTGAATTCTTAAATTTTTTATTTTAGACGTAATTTTGTGAATGTGTTTCTCATAGCACATTACTTATACAATAACTTTTTTTCACGGCATATCACTTTAAACAAATAAAATCAACTTGAATTTAAAATCCTTTCTTTTGCTTTCTTACATACATCTTTGTAATAGTATATAAAAAAATTTATTACACAAAAAATATTTAATTTCGATGCTGTGTTATCCTTTCGAAAAAATTCTAAAACAAGTTACATTATTATATTTATAAATTAAATAATTCGATATAATAGAACTCGATATAATACAGCTCAATGTAGTATGTTAATACCTTTTCTCTCACTGTAAACCTCAATCAGTATATCTGTAGTACTAAATAATGCGTGGAGTATACGTGAGTATCGAAACGAAAATCAAAATCCCGAAACTCGTATCAACAGTTTTGCCCCATAAAGTTGAAATCGCGAGAGGAAAGAATCATATCGATGAATAATGTTCATAGATTCGCGTAAATCCGGTTTTCAGTTTCCTCTATAGCTTATAAGCAATCCATTGCTCTGGAAAGCCGCGATTCCTATTGGGTGCGTGGACCGAAGACTGTCGGGTGGTAGTTTAAGTGGCATCCGCGACGAGATACGCCGATAGCTTTTCCGTGACTTGGCTCGGCGTCACTAGGCTCGATTCGGCAGAGTTCGGTTGCACTCGGGCCCATTCGCGGCAGGTCGCGCGTTCGGCGGAGTGGGGGTGCGGCGGCTGCGCAGAGGGACGAGTAGCAGCAGAAAGCAAGACCGACTCGTCACGAGCTACGCAAGCATTTCTCTGAAGGGAACCGGCTTTCTCGTGGCCGCGGAGAGTGAGCGCGCTTCTTGGCAGCGTATAAGCCGCCTGCACCGGAATTAAGTTGTCGGGGGAGATAGAAACCGAGCTGGCCATGTTATCGCGACACGCGGATCGTGGCATGCGCTCACCACCTGCACCAACGGCAGCGGCGGTCCCGCATCAACTTGTACGCAGCGTCCCCTAAGAACCGATCTGCGCCAGGCATCGCGTCGTATACGTGCCGTACCCACGATGCGTCTCTTGCAAGTCGAACGGCTATCGAGAGATATTCGCCTGAGATTTCTTTCTCGACGCTCGAATGAACAATTTGCTTGCGACACTGCTACATACACTTTGTAAATTTTCTCGCTACTTGCGTTGGTCAGCTCGACTTTGTTGCAATGGCTACGCACTTGGGGCGTTTAAAGGAATACGAGGGTGAAATCCTGCCTTTCGAGAGAGTATTTCTAAGTCGACTGAGTTAGATCATACTTTTTCAAATTGTTTAATGCGTAGAATGACTATTGTGGTAATGGTTGACATAGATTTTAATATATATATTGATATAAAAATAAATGATCTATATCAGAAAGAATGAATGGACAGTATGCGTGCAATGAATGAAGTGTGGTATATACTCTATATATTTATATAATGTATGAAATGAAAGAGAACAATTTCTGTTCTGATTTCATTGAGAGTAAACGTGTGTATGAATATCGTGAGAAAGAGTAAACACAATTAGATATATTTCATTGATAATTTTTACCCTGCGCTATAATATTGTACAATAAATATTTAATATACTCATTTAAATATAATATCTACGACTAACAACTATATCTGTTGATTTTGCTAGAATGTGATGTTAGTGGTGGATGAAATTTTAATAACAATAAGAACAATTCTTTATTTAATTACAAAGATTACCAAACACAAATATTAAGTTTAAATATAATTAATTTATCACAATCACATGCTCACACCTCTTTTCACTATTAAAACTCAATTGCAACTGACCTATGCCAAAATCACTCTCGTTTTCTTTCTTTCTTCTTTCATACATTACATTACATACACAATTCACACAACACCTCAATAATTACACGCATACTCATTTATCACAATAACCTGATTCATTAGGTATTGCCATCCTATGCATACTTGTTCCACTCGTCCCTTTCTTACATACATCGCTCCTTTATTATATCAACACATATATATTTAAAAATTTATGTAACCATTACCACATATGAGAGTCGAATAGTAGAAAAATATGTGGATTATAGTTTATATGATATCTTTGGTTTATTATTATATAGGCATTATATAGAGGAAAGTGGTGTAACATCGGCCATCTTATAGTACCGACCAAAGCTAGTTTTTGTTTGTCTCATTAAATATCAGCAATTCTGTTAGAAAAATAATTTAATATAGTAAATATGTGCAACATAGTTCGGGTTCATACTACTTGTTCGTTATTTTTCTATTTTATGAAGCGTAACACGAGTATGTTTATATTTCCGTGCGTTGAAACTTATTTATCAAAATTTATATTTTGTTTCTTAGATAAGTAAATGATTTTATTCCTTTCCTATAAGTATCCTTAATTTATTAAGAATAATAAATAACGCTGATTTTACAATTTTTTATATAAATCAATACGTTGTGATTGAAAATATTTCCATGTTCTCGTCGTGCAGTACCAACCTATTGTTAGTACTGTATGTACGTTTTAGCATAGACCAAATCTTTTCTATCTGTAAGTACAATTTATAAATAACTCGAAATAAATTAGAGGCTGGTTTTCTAGTTTTTCGTTTGGCCTCTCTTACAGAAAAATGTTGCAAATTTCAAAATAAAAGAAAGAAAATTGGATAGGGGAGTAGTGAATATAGTATTAAAATTACTCTTTTTTGAATGTTCAGATTAAAAGAACAAATCAATATTTTACTTGGAATATATGTAGAAAATAATGCGAACATTATTCTAATGTTTAAAAGTCCTTTTATTTACATATTTAACCATTTATACCTGAAAATCTGCTTTGGTCGGTACTGAAATTTCCGTTTCCCTTAGGATTATATAACATCTCCTTTCTTTTTATCAGATACTATTTATACGACAAATTATACTCTATTGAAATTCTTTTCCGCAAAAAATCAGTTATCGTACGCAAACAATACATTTTCACTGCAAAAATTTTCATTATACAGATCCATTTAAACATTTTATTGAATTTTTATTGGATAACCTGTACAAGTGAAAAATAAATAAGAATTTAATATTTATAAAGAAATTTTACAACAACCAATCAAGATTATAGCGAAAAAGATATTGAAAATTATGAAAATGATTCTCCATATTTTCAGGAGATACTTAACACAAGCCAAACTTTTTAAGGAAAACTTTACACTTATTTTAATAACGTTCTAGGTACAATTTTTCATGTAACTACTTATATAAATATATATTTTCAAAATAAAAATTACATTTTAAATAATAATAAAAGTTATAATTTGTATACTGAACTCAAGGATAATTCTATTGGTCCCATTTGTTGGTAATTTATTGATTAATGATTTTTCAAAGATGACGCCATTGGTTTAGTTGATATTTTTACAAGGCTCTTATAACAGTGTTGGAGAAATATTATATATATCGTGAGAAAAATAATTCGTATTTTTCAATTGACTAATCTCATTTTTATACTTGCTGACAAAATTTAATTTTCTGATCTTTTTGAGTCAAATATAGACAGTAAATCTGATAGAAGATTAGAACACAGATTAAATTTCTTTCTATTATTTTCTTTTGGAATCTCCATTTTTTTTTTTTGTAGAATAGAATTGCCTGTGCAGTGTATTAGATTTGTCTGGTTTCTGTCAGTCTATTTCCATTTCTTTGAAACGTTGACAGCAATATCGCATTCAAACAATGTAGCATAAAATATCGTCGTGTTTCATTGTTAGTATAGCTCACATTCCTAGATCAGGTTGATTTCTATTTTTTAATTTTCGATTACTTTTAAAGATCCCCTAAAATTAGTTTAATCTCAGTTTTTCAAAGTATGATACTTAGTGAAGAAATAGTATGTACAAAACTTTGGGGTTATTGGATAACGATAATTCCTATTGAATTTCGGTTACAAATTTGAAATTATAAGAAATTTGAGTTATAATTACGTTCCATTACATTGAATATGTTAAAGTAATACATATTTGTTATATACGTATATATTAATAAATTAGATTTCATTTTAATTGTTAAATACTCCTTCAAAATTAGTAAAATGTACTCGTTAGTAAAGTATTATGATTGGATCCATATATACTGAATTTTAAAACAAGACTCCATAATTTTGAATGCAGTTTTGGAATAAATACACAAATATTATTATTATTATATATCTAAGTTGTATTTCTATTAACATTTTCAGATATCTTTTGTGAGTTTGTTGTTTAACAATTATATATTTATTACAAATTATAATAAACACATGTCACAAAAAGATTACAACGATTATTTATGTGTGGCGAAATTTTTCTTAATACTATTATTATCTCGTCATTGTTCACTTTCACGCTTTTCATAACAAATTGACTCTCCTCACAATATATTGGCTCTGATCTATTACAATTCCAATCTAATAGGCTCTGACCTATGACGATTGCACAATACCACGTATTCTAGATCTATCATTTTCAAAAACATACATATCTACATTCGTGCCATCACTCGACCTCACACACTCGCATTCACACTAATAAAACCAAATCCACATCTTTGCCATAAAGAAGTAACAACAAGACGTTTTTCCTACTATAAAGTCGATGACATTTTTAGTAATAATGTAGAAAGTAACCGTGTATAAATTAACGTATAGAATTTTTTTGTTCTCCATGTATTCCATGTACTGTTACATCATTTTAAATTTAAAATGACCATGACTATCGATCTTCCGAATTTTACTAACAATAAGTGACAAGTGAGAGTCGCTTGTCGATTGAAAACGTTTAAAAACTGTTGGTTGATACATCTAAAATAGCAAATTTCAAATCGGCGTAAAATTACTAAAATTTCAAGACTAATTGAAATACGACACACATTGTCTTCTCAGAGTCCAATTAACACAAAATCTCATGCACATTACTTTGTCACAAATGATCATAATCTAAGAAAATAAAGATTGAAGAAGGATCGAATAGAATATTATATAAGAAATACTGTAGGATACCAAAAGAAATCGCAAATCAGCTATTGCCAACAAAAACAAATTGTAAACCGATCGATATCTTCTAGAAGCAAATCGAAAAGTTATTCTATATAACAAAATTAAGTTGCGTGACTCCCCTACGGGGAGGTGAAGCGTAGGTTAAGAAAAGCATAAAAGCGTGGACCTTGACAACCAAAACAGAGTCCTTGGAAATCGGTTGTGACCAGCACAAGCGTGAGTCGCTTGGTGTTGGAAAAAGAATTTTAAAAGAGTGCGTCCTTGTGTGTTTTCATTTCGTTACCTTGGTGTTCTTTTCCTAATTTAAATCAGTTTACGAGTTTTGAGTTTGTGTTATTGTGTTCTTGTTCTTTCGATAATTTTCGGTGTCTCAAGACCAGTATTCGCCATCCTACAATACTAATTAAATATTAATCAAATATTTGATCCACATATCTATCGTATTCGATATGCTACATGGAGCTAAATAGGGGGCGCTGTATAGAAAGGAGCTCTTCTCCTACGGATTACTCCTTAGTTTACGATCATTTTCCTTCAACTCAATGTTATATCTTTGTTACTGCTATTTATTTATAGCTGTAATTACTAATGTATCGTTATCTAAACGTATAAACTTGAAATAGAATTATGAAATCTTGAATTCCTGATAAAAAGCTGTAAATGTTATAGCGATGACTTCGTTTATGGAACATTCTCGTTTGCTATTCGTGTTTTCGAACACGTATAAATATTTTATAATAGGATAGAGTCGTACCGTGTAATATAACATCTAGATACTGCACAAAAATTTTATTACGATATAAAGATAGTACTTAATCTCGTCCACGTTTTAATCTCTGCTTTCATCGAAGTTCCACGCTCGGAAATGTTCAGAAATAATACGTATAACTTTATTCCATAATGATAATTTTTCTAGAAAGTCAGTTATTTATAAATCATGATCAGTCAACAGTACGTCTGTTAATTTGATGATTACTTACAGTGCGCTTATTGTATAATTATTTCAATTAATTCCATACGGCATCGCATCGTCGGATTTACATATTTTCAATCATAGACCATGCATGTGATTCACAGAAATTATACTTCCGTGAAGCAGGAAATTTGTCAAAGCATGATTAACGTCGGACGTTTCCTTTTCCACGTCTACTAAACATTTATACAGGGTGTCTCGCATAAAAGTAGCCATCTAAATATCTCTCCTATTTGTGATGACATAAAAACTATTTTGTATGCAATTTTTATAGTATCACAAGATTAATACTCCGTGAAAATAATTGATTTCAGAATTTTGAGGATCATCGATGTTTTTTTTTGTGTAGAAGTGTATATTTTTCTCTGTTAAAATAAGTTCAGATATGTATAATGATATGATATTCTGACATGATCTTCTCATTTCTGACAATACAAAATTATGAAAAGACGTAATTTTGAACGTTCAACATGATACTGAAAAGAGTACTATTACTAATATTAGAAGAGTAGAAAAACTCTTCTAATATATTAATACATAAAATATCTTCGCAGTATCGTCTCTATATGTATATACTACATACACGGTATTTTAACCCACCATAATCTCTGTCTCATGAAATAAAAAATATAGAATAATTTATAGAATAAATTATAGATAATATTATAGAATAATTTTTAAGCAACATTTTGTTTCTTAACTTTGGGCAAATATAGGAATTTTATTCGATGAAGTCTGTGATAAAATAAAATAAATAGTGTCAATTAGATTGGTAAATCGAGAAGTACCGTTTGGTTTTAAAGGGAAAATAACATATTACCGACCTCGTATTATAGATATGTAAGTAGGTGATAGACATTTTATAAATCCAATAATGGTCAAATTTTTCTAAAGACATGTATGACATAGTAAGCACTATTTAGTTATATTCGTAAGTTATCACTCGTCGTTACTTAAATCTATGATTCAGATAGAAATAAATTTTATGTTTAATTTTAATTTTACGAGTAAAGATCATTTCAAGATCATGTCATTTTACGTATCTGAACGTATTTTAACATTAGCTACACTATGAAACAGAGAATAATGTACACTTATATGCGAAAAAACATCGATGATCTACAAAAATCGGAAATAAATTATTTTTGCAGTATATTAGTCGCTTGATACGACATAAATTGTATTTACATATTTTGTATATCATTACAAGTATGGAAGATGTTTAGGTGGCTACTCTTGGATAGGACACCCTGTATGTATAGCACGTTTTTATTTCTCCGTGCACAATTAAATATTATTATCTACATATGTAAAAAAGGCTAGTTATTATCATAATCTCATGCTGCAAGTCAGCACTCATCAATTAACAAGTGGTTCTCAGATGGAGGTAGATTCAAGAGGTCCGTGTAAAATCAGTTATCAGTTTGTTATTATAGGCAAATGAAAGATTTTAATATGTACATACATACATGATTTCTAATAATATTACAATTCTTGTGCAACTTTTTACTATATGAATTCAATTTTTAAAACTTATTAAAAATGTTCTATAAAATGTAATTTAAAAATTATGAATAAATAATTTGATATAAAAGCTATAAAGCTATTAATTTTTACATTACATTGTATATTAAAATAAAAATAAAGAATAAATGTAATAAAATAAGGAAACGCAAATTTTTTTGTTTCATCCTATTTAATATGAAATTAATAGATTTTTTAAGACAAATTAAGTAAACTCTTAATTTATAGATTAATTAATTTATATTTCCCAATTCACAAGAATAGTCATAATATTATATTTAATTAACTAATAATATAATAATATTAACAAATTTTTAATGTTTAATTTAATTTTATAGACTGTTAAATAATACTTATATAAATATTAAGAAATGCTTTTAGAAGATTATATTCTCTAAATGAAAAAGTCAATAACTGAAAAAAAAAAATAAAATGCAGTAACAAAAATCAATACTTATTTAAAAAGTAGCTTGTAAGTATATTTTTGTCTGAAGACCATAGTTCTATAATTTACCTTCCATATTTTATATTAAATTGGAAATTATTTAAAATTTGCTTTTTACACATGCACACATATATAAGTATAATATACATATAAAAGCAATAGCTCAAAATATAAATTAATATCAAATAATATATTTAAAAAAACACCAAATAATAAATATACGAAACAAATAAATTTTTAAAAAATACACAACCTGCTAAAACCTGTTGGAATCTCTAAATTGAAACATTCACTGTATCAATATTGAATGAATAAAAATCGAGGGTTATGTTTCCAACGAACTACATAGAACCTTTACGAGTTACGAAGAGAGATAACCGGCATTCTTGAACACTAGAATGGAATGCGATTTTATAGCAGATCTTCCCGTAAATGACTCAGATCTGTGGATTTGGTTTTATTAGCGTGAATGCGAGTCTGTGAGATCGAGTGATGGCACGAATGTAGATATGTATGTTTCTGAAAGTGCAAGTGTTAGATCTAGAATACGTGGTATTGTGCAATCGTCATAGGTCAGAGCCTATTAGATTTGAATTGTCATAGATCAGAGCCAATATATTGTGAGGAGGGCCAATTTGTTATGAAAAGCGTGAAAGTGAACAATGACGAGATAATAATAGTATTGAGAAAAATTTCAGCACACATACCTAATCGTTGTAATCTTTTTGTGACGTGTGTATATTATAATTTATAATAAATATATAATTGTTAAACAGCAAACTCACAAAAGATGTCTCAAAAGGTTAATAGTACAACTTAGATATATAATAATAATAATATCTATGTATTTATTCCAAAATTGCATTCAAAATCATGGAGTTTTGTTTTAAAATTCAGTATATATGGAAAGATCGAAGCACAAAATTGACAATAACAGCAAACTCACAAGATCGACCAGCATTTCTGCCACGAATTAATCGAACGATAATAACCGCGATACTACACGTACTCGTTCTTCGATTCAATAGCACAATCTGATGAATCTCGTCGTCCTCTGTCATTTTCTGGTGACATTTGCACGCTGGACCTACCAACAACGGTATGAGCTAACAGAGGATCAACTAGTTTTGTTATTGGATTTTAACAACGAGATACATCGGAAAATTTTTACCTAGTTTTCCTACACAAAAGCTACATTCCATTTCGTAGGGCAATCCGAATTTTTAAGGGAAAATTATGACAGTTGCTTATCTCCGTTTCTGTTTATTTAGAGTCCAACTGTTTACTAGCGAAGAAGTTTATTGAATAATCAACATTAAGATTCGATACAAATTTTTCCTTTAACCGACAAGGATTCAAATAGTAAGGATCCATCTAGATCCAATAGTAGATTCGTAATGTCCAAGTAGTTAAAGAATCTAAAATAGGAGCAGAAATCAAGTTAGAATAGTTAGGATCGACTGAAAACCAAGAAGGGAATCAAAAAGAAGGAAAATCATGTCACTCTCAATTCGAAATTGTCTACTGGGAATAGTCTAATATAATCCACTTCCTTATCTAACAAAAATATGCAATCTATTTTTTTGAATCATCCCGATTCTATCATGTTATTGACAAGATCCTAGAATCGTTGCTGTAATTACACACAATACTATTTACTATGCAGAAACTTACTTTTTCAGCAAGTATTATTGAATTTTTTTTTTAATGTTTTAAAATTTCAAAATAAAATCGTCAATCACATGTGGATGAGCTCCACGCGGAGGGGGCAGCGTTGGTATACTCGTGTTGCCCCTTTTCTCAGTGTGCCGAATCTTTACGAGACACTGAACACTTTGGTGTTGTAATAAAGCGCACTTTGTCTTGGTTGTATTTACACTTTATTACACGATTATGATTCGTTTATGCGTGATTGGTGCGTGTGCTGTATCGTCTCCGCCTCTGCCGTTTTTCGTCTCGTCTTTCGTCTTCCGTTTTCTGTCTTCTCGTTTTCTCCCAACTACCGTCTTACGTCTTCGACTCCTCAATACCGTCTTACGTCTTCGAGTTCTAGTTCGCGTCTGATGTGTCTTGTCTGAACTCCAAAACCGTCTGATGTTTTCTGCGTGAATTCTCGCTAACGTCATCCGATGTGTTCTGTTTGATTTCTCCAAACCGTCTTATGTCTTCGACTTCTCACGATCGTCTGATATCTGACGTCTGATGTTTTATAATTTGTTGATCCTCAAGAAGGACGGCGAGGCGCGTCTTCCAAGTATTATTGCCGTCGCAACACTGAACATTTAACATTTATCCATCATGTGTGACAATGCTTGTTAGATTTAAGTTCAATTTTTAGCAAAAAATATAATTTTCGAAATACCTCCATCTATTAAAATACATGTACTATATAAAATAATCTTCCAAAAGATCACATATAAATTTTCTTCGTACAACGCTTTGGAAGTTGTTCAAGATTTGCCATTATCTAGATCATTCTGTATAAGTATCGGCATTAATCGGAGCTTTTTCTTCATAATCCTCATAGAAATCAAAATATAGAAATACTAGTCATTTATCATGTGAATATATTTATACAGCAATAAATTTTGTATAATTTTATTTAGATACATCATTACCAGTTTCTTCCTATTTTTAATAAACTTATGCTTCCGACTGCAATTAAATTCTAATTACTTTTAAAAATTTCTAAAAATTTTTCGCAAATTGCTTTGAGCTAATTATCACTTAATACAGTACCACAGCAAATATATCTTCGAACATTCCGATGGGACGCATCACAAAAGGGAAAGCATCGAGTCTGGACTCAAGGTCTCACAGTACTTAACCTTAGTTAATGAAAATCTAGATATGACATTCGTGATATAATTCACGTTCGATCGAGGGCTCGTGGATATCATTCCAGCTGTCTGCGTGCAATAACTGGCACTACGCAACAACCACAAGCCAGTTACTTCAATTACTGTCTTCATTACTTTGCACGCTCACTCGCAAATTGAATATATTCAACCAAGTGTGCTCTCGTTGAACCAGTGGATAGGGTAACTCGTAACCAGTGCAGACTTCCGTTCTCTTTTCCTCTTTCTCTCTCTCTCTCATAATATCCCCTTTTCGCATATCTTCTTGCTTTTTCCCTGATATCTGCCCATTCTGCACGAGCTTGGAGGATCTTAAGCAACGTATATGAATATCTGCTTATTATCGAATTAAAATATCTTTTTTACTAATTTTTTAATCAATCCTTTTCACTAATTTGGTTGCACAAAAATATGCAGATTTTCTTCTGTCTTTTTTCCTTCCCTTTTCCTAATTTCAGGATCTTAATCAGTTTACTTGTTCCTAACGACAGGAAGTAATATCAAAGATAAACTATTCGT
>NW_016909340.1:41738-47451 GCF_001483705.2 Eufriesea mexicana | reverse complement strand
CGGTCTTCCAACAGCCAGGTCTTAGGGTCGAACAATTCGGCATCGGAATTTCCCGCTCCATGCCTTCAGCATGTTTGACTGCTGTACCTTTTTTCTTTTGACTTCTCGTGTCGCGGAACACGAGAATCCTGGAAATCCCTAATTTAACGAAATTAGGCGACGGCTCTTAAGACTTGGCTGACAATAGGCCTGAGGGCTCCACGTGGTCCGCACACGTTGGAAGCCTCAGGCCTTCGCTAGGGGTAACAAACGGCCGATGGGGTCACCGGCGCGCGGGTGAACCCCAGGTACCCCACCTTGGAGGAGAGGGTTTCCTCCACTATCGTGGTTTTTCGGGGGAACCTTCCCTCACTCCAAGGTAACGGACTCGCGGCCCAAGGGAACGCCCTTGGTCGACGACACTTCCAATCGAGCACGCAAGGACATCGGTTCCTTGCAACGACTTCCGAACGAGCGCTCAACGACATCGTGTCTTTCCAACGAGTTTCGAACGTAGACCGTCGTACAGGCGACGTTTTTCTGCTCGTGCAATTGAATCAGTTGCCCAATATTCATTTGGCGGGCAACACGTGTCGTAGTCGCTGTACAACCCGTCCCTGAAACACGAGAGTTTAGATCGCGACGCGACGCGACAACTCTCGATGACCTCGATAGGTAGGTTCTAGACTCTTTGACGATTCAAAGAAGACTGTTTGACGATTGGAAGCGACCTGGTTGACGTTTTGAAGAGAAGTCGTGTCCTCGACGATTCGAAGAGAAGTGAGCTCACTCGATTTTCCATGGAACATGAGAATCATTGAAAACCCTAATTTAACGAAATTAGGCGACAGCTCTTAAGACTTGGCTGACAATAGGCCTAAGGACTACACGTGGCCCGCACACGTTGGAAGCCTTAGGCCCTACCGAGGGGCCATAAACGGCAGATGGGGTCACCAGCGTGCGAGTGTACCCTACGTACCTCAACTTCAAGGAGAGGGTTCTCTCCACCACCGTCTTCGTTTGGGAGAACCTTCCTTTCCTTCAAGACGACCGATTTGTGAACCAAGGGAACGCCCTCGGTCCAATTAGCCAATAATATTTGGCGAGTTCCCGATTTTTCCTAAGACCGATCTTAGGAAAATCGAGGAAGACAGTTCTCAACGAAACGCCGAAGAAAACAGTTCGAGACTACCAATTAAGATCAACAAGAGTTCAGTTTCCTATCGTCGTACAAAAGTTTAGCGTTCGACTTCAGATGAGATCTTCCTTTTGCTCGTGCTAATTGAAACAGTTGTCCAATATTAACCCTTTGCACTCGAGAGGCGCCCTTCAGTGACCATTTGATAAAATTTCGAAGCTTGATATTAATTAATATATCAAATTTCAAATAATATAACATTCTGCGAAATATCGAAATTAAATAATTCTACGTGTTAATTGTTATACGATTTTATGTTTACTGCTCAAGAAATATCATCAGCCTTATAGCAGAAAATTTTTCAACTCGTACCCTTCTTCAGCCAAACAATTATCGAGTGCAAAATGTTAATTTGGGGGGCAACATAACGAGATCGGGAGATAGCCTTACAACCCATCAAAATTTCCACAGGATTCATTCGAGACGCGACAACTTTTGGTCCTTCGAGCCAGATAGTGACCTGTGAACGCGATACACTAGACATGTAAATAAATAACTTTGTAAAATTTTATCAAAAATAGTGTTCATCTAATAAAACAGCAACGCTTTAAAACCATACATACACGTTCATTTAATCCCCTTAAAAATTCCCAGAAATCGAGAAGGACAGAGAAACAACAACGCGTTCTTCAAATGCTAAACGGAAGAATGTTCAAATTGCTTGCTGACTAGTTGACTAAAATCTTATTCATTTATGTTTGAAATCTTCTTCGTTATGAGTGTCATCTTTGTACCTTTTATTAGTTTAGCTAGATTCTTCCTTGCATGATTTTATTATGTATCTTTATTCACACGTCTATTTCTCCTGCCATTTGAATTAATTTAATTTCATGAACTATAATCATTCTGTATTAGGTAGCCGTTTTTATTTTCGAAGAGAGAGTGACCAGCCATAAGTGGACATTTCCTATTTTATATTCATAGCTTCCGCTTACACTTTATCTCATTATAGATATTAGCCCTTTGTAAGTGTTCACCCTCTCTACGTATTTCCTTATTTGCTCTCTCTCCCTCTTTCTCTTGCTCTCTCTCTTTGTTTCTTTCTTTGGTTATCATACAATAATTTAACGAATAAAGAAAAAGAATAGCTACCTAAAAATAAATTATAATATCGAAGAAACAGATAGCGAATATATAGCACTCTTTCTGTCACGTAATAAGTATTTACATGTCTAATTTAATATTTAAATTTTCTTTTTTAAATAATTGTCATATTTACAAAAGTATGGGAGAAAAGATTAAATTATAGTTTATAAAGTTCGTTTTATAGATACATAACTCATTTTATTTTATTATTATTCCAAATAATTATTTTATTTTATGCAGTACTATTTTATATATTTGTTTATTTAATTATTTTTTTATTAGGAATGGAAAACCACAGTAGTAAAAGAAAATTGATTATTAATTATCGATGTCTTATTAATAATATATCGATAATATCATTAAGATTTCGTTAAGAAAAATACAAATGATTGATAATTTATTATTATTCATTTATTACTTGGTATTATTAAAATTTATATAGAAATAGAATATTAATCTAGTCTTAAATTATTTAAAAAATAATTTTTATATTATAAAGATGACAGAAGCGATCTGCTATTAAGTCATTATTAAATTCAAACCTTTTTTCTTGAAAATGAATTCTCTAATTTTATTTCTATTTTCATCCTGTTTCGACCTGTATAAACTCCTTACGTAATTTGTAGAATAAATTTTAAGTCATTATATTCGGGTATACTTTTCAAGTTATACCTTCCTTCAAAATTGACTTCCTCTTTCAAATTTGAAAGTGAACATTATTAAGAAATTTTAGAAACATTTCGAGATTCATTTTTCAAACAATTAAGTATGAAACACGTGAAATATTATTTCACGTTTGTTAGTATTATTGCCCCGTTTATATTAACAAAACGTGGCATTTGTACCTGAAGTACAGTGAAATGTGCAAGGCATTTTTCTCAAGACGCCTTAGGTCTCTCATATGTATTACGTGGCATCCTTCATGTTAAATCTTTCCTGTCACGAGTATTTGTTAGTGAAGTACGATTTTCCAAGACAATACAAATATAGGGCAATTCAGATAAAAGAGATAAAGAGATAAATATCTTCTTTATTAATAGTTCTATGAAAATATATCTTCAGACAAAGTAGCACTATTTCAAGAAACAGATTTGATCATGGAAAGAATTTTTTCAGAATTAAATTTCCACAATTTTTTTAAGATAATCGATATTTCTTTTACTAAATGGAATCCTGTATTTTTTCCATACCCTTATAGTGCATAAAAGAATAATTTCTACAGTTTTATAAATCATATTATCACGATCATACTTAATCGCGAAATATTTATAAGGTTGGCCAAGAAATAATGTCGATATTTTTAAAATAATAATAATTTTAGAATAATATAGCAGTTACATACTCTAAAATAAAAAAAGGTTAACTGATTTTTCATCTATAACTTAAGAGTAGTTATACAGGGTGTCCCAGCAACAGTAGTACAACTGAAAGGGGGGTGATTTTACATGCAGAAACAAATCATACTGTCACGATCATATTTAATCACGAAATATTTATAAGGTTGGCTAAGAAGTAATGTCGATATTTTTAAAATAACAATAATTTAAGAATAATGTAGCAGTTACATACTCTAAAATAAAAGAAGGTTAATTGATTTTTCATCTATAACCTAAGGGTAGTTATACAGGGTATCCCAGCAACAGTAGTACAACTGAAAAGGGGGTAAAATTTTACATGCGGAAAAAAGAATAAAATTTTTTGATTCGTAGTTTCGTTTACGAGAAAATCAACTTCGAATATTCACCAAGTGCGCTTGCACTTAGCTATGATTTATATGGGTAGACCATCAATACATGAATATCGGTGGTATAATCGAAAAGATAATGATTTTACGTGGAAAAACAAATTGAAAATAAAGAATAAAATTTTTTTCATTCGAAGCTTCGTTATCGAAAAAATCGACTTTGAATATTCACATTTATTAATCAACTAGTACACATGAATCTGAAAAATTTCTAACCAGAAATTTTCTCATATAACAATAAATAAAGAAGATATTTAGGTGATACTTTTCAGCTAAACCACACTGTATATTTAACTGCAATTCCTATGCTATGCAGGTAGATGCGAATAGCGATTTAATAAAGAAATGAGTATATTTAAATAAAACTATAATTGAAGTATTATATTTCAGGATTACAACTAGAAATCTCAAGACAATGACCACTTTTATTGCCTTTGGCACTCGACTTTACATCGACGAATCTACGACGATCTTAGATTAACCTGCAACCAACTTTGACTAACTCTGGAATAACGTATTTCCATATTCATGTCTTGTACGCACATTCTTTCTTCCTCTAATACTCTGACGTTTTCATTCTATACAGCCATTCCTGAGACACATTCAAGCACGTTTTCCCATATCGTGGCGCCACGACATCCGTACCCATTTTACATTTTTACCTCTTTATTACAGAAAATAATCCCAGACTGCAGTGTCAACCTCGTATCTGCCAACTATTCTTTTAAACATTTTTATCAATGTTGTCTCTGAAGATTTAATCATAATTAGAGCAAGAGTCAATGACTGAGTCACTAACACTTATGAAACATGCGAAGAAAATGTTGCATCAAAAATAATAATAAGAGTCAAAATTGAGGAGGATGAGAATGTGTAGTGATTCAAGATTTTTAACAGTTTGATAGAATTATTTACATTGTATTATTTACGTCGTTATGTTGCCCGCCAAATTAATATTGGACGACTGTTTCAATTAGCACGAGCAAAAGGAACGATAAACTCTTTGTACAACGATAGGATATTAAACTCTTTGTGATCTCGATTGGTAGGCTCGAACTGTTCTCTTCGAGGTTTCGTTGAGAACTGTCCTCCTTGAGGATACGTTTTGTAAGGGGTGTTTACTAAGTGAGGGCTAGGTCACAAGTCTAACTCTCGGTGGCCGATTCGATATTCTTCTGTTCTCTATGAGGTACGCACGCTGTTAAGCCTTGAAATGTCGTGCCGGTATTTTGTTCGGCGCTTGATTAGAATAGACCCAGAAGACCGTTAGGGTCTTCTGGCAGCCAGATTCTAATTGCTGTTTTAGTTCAAGTTCCGTGTCCTTTCTATCTTCATTTTCAATGCATTTTCAAACAATTCTTTATTTCCCTCGGATCACCGGACACGAGGCTTTCTTTAGCCATTAATGTTAGAAAGCAGGCAACAGCACTTAGGATTTGGCTGAAAATAGGCCTGCAAAGAAAGGGACCGGGCCATGTGCGATGTCGCGACTTTCGGAGCCATAAAGTAACGGGTCCTTCAGGAAGGATCACGAATGTGCGGGTGGCCCACCAGCAACCCCCTTTGAGGGAGAGGCTTCCTCCACCGGCAGACCTGGTCACGGAAGACGGTCCTCCCTTCTTTGGGGGCATCTGATTCGCGGACCGAGGGCCCACCCTCGGTCCTGTCAACCACCAATGGGAAAACCGATTTCCCTTTGGAAACCA
>NW_016909340.1:0-33771 GCF_001483705.2 Eufriesea mexicana | reverse complement strand
GGACCAGGCCATGTGCGATGTCGCGACTTTCGGAGCCATAAAGTAACGGGTCCTTCAGGAAGGATCACGAATGTGCGGGTGGCCCACCAGCAACCCCCTTTGAGGGAGAGGCTTCCTCCACCGGCAGACCTGGTCACGGAAGACGGTCCTCCCTTCTTTGGGGGCATCTGATTCGCGGACCGAGGGCCCACCCTCGGTCCTGTCAACCACCAATGGGAAAATCGATTTCCCTTTGGAAACCACGGGCTCCGAAAGATCGTGCATCGCACAAGTTAATTAGGTCAGTACCAGTCAGTGAGCAAATAACATTCGAAGAGTTCAGAAGAGTTAACCGGAACAATTACAAAATATACAGTCCACTAAAAACACAAGTTCCTCAAGAGATTTGGTTCGTCATTAACCGTCGCCAATTGCGGTCGACCTATTGACGATATGCACACGCTCTCGTCTTTCCCGTAAACTGTCTTTCAATAACTCCTCTCAACGCATTGTCTAAGAATTGTCTCGTACGCTTCTTAACCTGCCCTTTTAACTTCTTGGCTACTGTGGGCGCATATACGCGCTCAGAAATTTTGTTTTTGTGACACGGAAGGCGCATATAAACGCTCAACACAGTTTGCTTCTCTGGCATGGAGGGCGCATCTCTACCCAAAATTTTGCCGTTCTCGGCGGGCATTGTAAATGAATTCCTACCCGCGTGGTACGACCGGTGCATTTCAAAGTCTGTCGTAGTCAAAGGGTTAAGGATGGGCCTCCTTTGTTCATTGATTGCGGATCAAGCGGATCGCCGCTTCGATTTGAGACTCTGGGTATCATTCCTACTGCTCCTCACTCACGTCACCTTATCGGTAACCGGAGCTCGCCTAATCTTATATATTCTTACAGTTTGAAACTGTTCTCCTCGATTTTCCTAAGGTCGGTCTTAGGCAAAATCGGGAGTTTGCCAAATATTATTGCCTGATTGGACCAAGAGCGTTCCCTTGGTTCACAAATCGGTCACCTTGAAGGAAGGGAAGATCCTCCTAAACGAAGCCAGTGGTGGAGGGAACCCTCTCCTTCAGGGTGAGGTACGTGGGGTCCACCCGCGCATTGGTGACCCCATCGACCGTTTATAGCCCCTCGCTAGGGCCTGAGGTTCCCTACGTGTGTGGACCACGTGGAGCCCTCAGACCTATTGTCAGCCAAGTCTTAAGAGCCGTCGCCTAATTTCGTTAAATTAGGGTTTTCAAGGATTCTCGTGTTCCGCGACACGAGAAATCAGAATAAAAGTGAAAGTTTTCAAACATGCAGAAGGCATGACTAGGAAAATTCCGATGTCAAATTGTTTGATTCTAAAGACCTGGCTGTTGGAAACCGTAATGGTGTCTTCCTTGTTTGAACACTTTGACCTTCTTCTCTTGAGCTAGCGTCAACTGTAGTGTACAATCCAGGCTTACAATTAATTGATAAGCCTTGACCTGGATAGGGTAATCTACGACAGGGCGTTGAATAATGCTATCTGAAAGGCTGTGATCGTTTCCTAAAGTGTTTATTGTTAAACTTGTAAAACTTCCGTAGTTCGTGATATACCTGCCTTCTAGACATCCGGGCGCATGTCGATTGGTAAGTATAAATTCTGTCGGAGACGAAGTTATGTCTACTATTAACTACGTTGGCGACGTGTAAAATTACGAGGTGCATGATTCTCTCGATTCCTTTCAATGTCTACTGAAATAACTATGAAAATGCTGCTTAGAGGCCACGTGTGGGTCAGTGGGACATGGGCCTAGTATTAGCACATGAACTATCAGTACCTTATAGCTGAAGTATCACGAGAATTGTGAAAGTAAGATGAGACCATATGGTTTTTCGAACAATTTGCTCATTTTTCGGAATCGGTAATAACCAAAGCACCGTTCACGCGCGTCTGCATGCTGGTAACACGCGTGACAATTAGAGTGGAGTACAGAACAATTAGAAGATGTGACATTGTATGCACGTTGTTCCTGATTTTCATGCAATTAGTAAAATTATCGTCATTTAAAACTACTGACTCCAAACTCGCTTTCGATACTTCTGATTTTGAATTGGCTTCCAACTGACTCGCCGGTGCCCTTGCACCCTTATTTGAACCTAGTAATCTCTTTTCTTTCATACGCAGGCTTTCTTTCTCAATCACGGATTTCTCACTCTACCTTCATGAGCCAGGTGCATCAAACACTTATGACGCATTCGTAAACTTTCCTGATCCCCTTGCACGCGATCACTTTCGTCCTACGTCTCAAATATTCTTAACATTCTCTTAGGACCAAACTCGTTTCAACCCTACATATATCGATGATCATCCCTCGTCTTACCCCGTCTCACGTGGATAAGATAGAGAACAGTTGCACGAAGACCTAGGAAGATTCCGTGAGAACTTACACCAGAGACGTATATTGTAATTAATAATTTAACAATTACGATAATTATCTTGATTAAAACTAATTTCGCATTCGTGTGTTTTTCAAAAACGACACCAGACGTCTTCCTCGATTAGACACCTAACACTAAACCTACCACGTTTCTAACCTCCGATTAAAAATTCAACATTCAGCGTAATCGTTTTGATTACTGGTCTTCGTAATTATTCTTCTAATATACGTAAAATCAGTTTCTAGAATATTTCCTCTAATTCAATTTTCTCCACGGTTGCTCTGCTTTCGTTTCTTCATTCACCGGTTATTTGACCCGTCGTGGTAGATTTAACTCTGAAATCTCCGCTAGAGAAGTACGTTATAGATCGTAAATTCAAAGTCGACACACTTCTGGCGAGCAAAAATATTCAGGAAAAAAATAAAGGAGCGTGATTTAGCTATATCTCTCAGCAGAGATAGGACAGTCGCGAGACTCGTTGATAACCTGCTCCGCGAGAGAAATATCCTCGACGTCGGATGCCACTCTCGTCGTCGCCTTTCGCCAGAGATTCATTCGAGCCGTCGGCGATAATTATGTTACGCTCGATTACGTCCTGATTGTTCTATGAATATCAAGCCATGGATAAGCCGTGTTCGCGTATCTGTTCCGCGACTGTACTACATATATTATACGTCGATTCGATTGCCACTCAGGGTGCAATGGCGCTCTTACTCCTCTCCAGCTAATTAATTACCAACTTCCCCGACCGTCTTCAGACTTCCCATTCGTATTTGCTTTAACTACACGTGTCTTATCGAGATTGATTTCATACATGCATACGATTTGCATAAATTCAAGAGTCATTAGCGTTCTACGTGAAACGGGTCGCGCGAGTATGCGCGAATTATTCATCCATGACCCTATGATGGATCATTTTTTCTAATGGCTAATGGAACGAAGATACCATTTCTATTTATCATTCGCTGAAATAAATCCATGGTAATGAATTCTAACGTGGATACTTGATACTGTTGCAACGGCCGTGAAACGATAGCTGATAGAGATCGATGTTCTAAATTACGCGAAACTTGAAATTCAATTCCTTATCTCTGTTTTATTGCGTGTATAATCGCGTATTAAGTAAAATGTCTGCCTTAATAGACGAGAATAATTATATTTTACTTCGTGCTTTGTTTGATGTACAACGAGCAGCAGTAAGTTTTCCATTATTTCAATTATTGATAACATGATTTTAGCAAAATTTATATTAACTTCTATTGAGAGAGAAATATAGTTATGTGTACATATACTTATTGTGGTAGTGGTTGTCATAGAATGTGTGGTATGAGTGTTAGGAATGTTTGTGTGACGAGTTTGACAGAGTCGCGAGAAAGCAATCAGTAGCTGAATGACAGTCATTACATATAGACGTTGCGTGTGAGAGAGTCCTCGAGAGATTATATCACAGTTAGAAGCGAATTTATTTTACGAAATTTAGTTATAATTTATGTCGTGTTGTTATTGTGTTAAATAAATCTTCTTATTAGTTTATCCATTTACTCACACTTATTTATTTACTTTCATCGTGTCACTTTAATTATTGCTATCCATCAATGGTAGATTTTTTATTGCAGTATACCAATTATACTTTAGTTATTGCTATATACCAATGGTGACCAAATATTTTCACGACAGGAAAATTGTTTTCATATTTTGTTTATTAGAAACACCGAGAATCATATTTTCCGTTGGCTCAGTATTTTACATGCAAACAATACATACGAATGTTTTTCATTTATTATTCGCTTATTATTTTATTCATATAACTGACACGTATATACTCATCATCAATATGCATATAAATATTTTATTTCTCTTTAATCTCTTTTCTTTGATGAATTACACCAAACTTATCTCTTAAGCTACGTCAATTTTTAAAAATCAAATTTACAAAAGACATAATTTGTATAATATTAAAACATTCTTTTAGAGAATTTTACTGAAATTTTTTGGAGTATCTAAAAGGGATGGGATTATTACAAAATGATATGATCTGTTTAATTAAATTTCTGAGTACTTTTTTCTTGTGTGGCTGTGTATTTTTATTGTAACATTAACAGCAAATTTTTCTGATTTTATGTTCTTACACATCTTCTTTCTTTAAATAAATGAACAGGTAATCAATAAATTACTGATCTTTGGCAAACATAACTTTCTCTTGGACTCTGAGAGAACAAATTAAAATTCTTTCTTCTTAAATGGT
The DNA here is from genome assembly GCF_001483705.2 of Eufriesea mexicana. NCBI lineage: Eukaryota > Metazoa > Arthropoda > Insecta > Hymenoptera > Apidae > Eufriesea > Eufriesea mexicana. The sequence continues at coordinate 29,132 of NW_016909340.1, read as the reverse complement.
GTCTTTACTATTTTGTGGCATTTGCATAAGTGACTTTGTTAATTAACTCGTCGTGCTATCTTCTGTATGCTTATGCATAAACGGAGTATTTCTTTTCACCTAAGTGGCACGTGAAAAAGAGAAAAAAGTAGATTACACGTTGAACATGTTAATTATAAATGATTAATAGCTTTCATAGGAGGTTCGTAAGTTTTCTCTGACAATCACATTAGCACATTTATTACCAGTGTCACATTTGTGCGACACACCGATTTTTATTGAAAGTCGTGAGTTACACATGTGTCGTCAATTTTTACGTTTTCATTGCAGATATATAGATCGAACGAAGTATATTCTCAACTTGGTAATCATGCTTTAATTACATTTTGAAAAAGATTTCATCGCTTAATTACAAATGTAACAAGTAAATCCAGTATTAATCAGAGTCAAAAATAAGAGCTTCTTTAGAAATTCTTTTCAAGAAATCCATAAGATTTTTTAATACAAAGGTTTTGTGGTCTTGTTCATTCATGTCAATGAATACTCGCCATTTTCTTCTTGTTGTTGAATATAAAATAGTAAAAATTGTAAGAATTATTAATTATTTAAATAAAAACACCAAATATAGCTAGTGAGCTGCAATCTGGTCAATATCGATATAGATATATCACATTAAATATTCATTTAATAGGTGTGGACTATAACAAATAAAATGTAATGACATAGAGAAAATAACAAATGGCGGATGAGTCTGAAATTAGATACCAAGTGTAGATCATGTAACAAAAGCGCCTGAACTGGTATGAATGTACTATAAATAACAACAAAACGAGTATTATCTGAAACATATTTTTGAAATACGAACAAATAACAACTTATAGGGTAAATCACAAATGGCGAGTACCTCTGAAATTAAATATCAAAATTAATTATGCTCATAACACATGCCTCCTTACTGATAACCGTCTACTATAAGCACCATAAGACACGTATATCTACTAAATAATATAGAAATTCGCGTAAATAACAAGTAATAACATACAAAGTGTAACAAATGGCGGAGAACTCAGAAACCAGGTACCATGTGTAGATCATGGGAACTAATAACAGCGCGCGAACCTATTACCTTAAACTAAGGTAAATATAGCATATATAGGATAAAGTGATCGAGGAAAATTTAGATCAGAGTTCAAAATTAACTGTTCGTAACTTATCTGTACACAAAATTGCGTTCAAGAAATTGCGTCTGCAGAAACTCGATACGATAATCTTAAATTACAACACATTATCAATATATTACTATATTTATCAATTATCAATTAATCAAATATCACAATTAATATATTAATTAAAATATCACAATACGAACAGATAATCTAATCATCTAACAGCACTCACAAGATCATCCAAACAATCGCCATTCTCATTCACCTATCAAAGTTGACAAAATTTTGTCCACACACAGAATCCGTTAGTCGAAGAATTCAGTTCATAACTCTGTCGTGCAACTGTGAAAATAAGCTAGCACGTAAAAGGTAGATCGACGAATCAGATATGGAACTGATATAACGTAGACTCTGCCGGGGCCATGTCGAAATAGAGATAGGGGGATGTGAACGACAGCCGAAGCACAGCGAAAGCAACGGCAATTCGTTGTTGGAATAAACGATCGAGCGAACCGCGAGAAAGCCTCGTTGCCGTTTGTCAATGCGACTTATTTACGGTGACTCGAAGGAAGAACACAAGGAAAGGAAAGCACGGAGATACAAGAAGAGATACAGCGATTTAAGCACCTCCTTCGCGCGGTTACGCGCGTCAAAGGGAACCGATGATGGCTCTTGCGGAGAGAGTCATGGATGATGCGAATTTGATTCCTCTGCAATTGCGGAAGACCGGGATTCTTCGTTTTCATACCGTGGGTAAGCGAGTACGCTCGTGTACCGATGTATTCCATGTACCGGTTCACTCGATTTATCAACAAATCAAACACAGTAGGCGTCGCTTTTTTCACATGTTGATTGTCTGAATTACCGATTGTTTGAATACAGGAAGTGTCATCCGTATGTCACGATTTTAAGGAATTCTAATTTATTTATTCATTGCACTGCAAAATTTTTGTATTTCCCAAGAAAGGATGGGTAGAAACGAATTATGTACTCTTCGAAAGGGCTGTGCAATTTACCTGACTATTAATAAAAAGAATCGATGTTCGTGTTATTTAAATTAAAATACGTGACACGTTTTGCTTCTTGTTACGATCACAAATAGACGTGATATTTGAATGCTTGAGAGAAATAGCTGTAGACAGCGAATGTTAGAATCGGTGAGAAACAGCGAGTCTTAGGGTGCGAACGTGTGAGGGCTCAAACCTTTTGTAGTTCAATTATATTATTATTATTACAACTAAAAATTTGGTGTGCTTATATCCTAACTTTGTATCAATAACAAGGGAATAACAATAGGAAGCAGGGATTTAAAAATTAAAAGCAAACCTCTACAGAATTTTGGGTCTACGTCCAGGATTTGAGAATAGATAGTAATGTGAATAAATGTATAGTAAGTTCGAGAGATTATTATCTATAGTAGATAGCAATGCGAATAAATGTATAGTAGGTTCGAGAGATACTCGTGTAGCGAAGCTGATAAATTATTATGTACAAAATTAGATAAAACTATAAGTGATAACAATATTATTTAGAAAATATGATAGGTCATGGTATTAGTCCATGAATGTAGTGGTGTAAAACAGTTTTTGGAACTTGTGTTTGTGGTAAGATAAACGAAGAAATAGAGAATACTTCGATTCTAAATTGGTTTATTTGTAAAGAATTCTATTCAATACTAAATATTAAATATATTTTAGCGATGGGTTCTGTAGCGTCTAAAATTTCAATAAAAGTATTTAATAAATTATAATTAACAATTGAAAGTAAGAAAATATATTTGGAAATCAGTTCCTGTCATATTTAAAGCGATAATGCATGACGCATATTGACAGAAAACTCGATTCTGTTCGAATTGTAATTTAGGTAACATACTACATCATACTATCATACTATAAAAAGAGGAAATCCTCAACCTGACAATACCTAAAATAATTTTTTTTATTTCTTTTATAGCTCAACGTACATATGTACATACTTTATTTGTTAAAATTTTGAGACACGAACCAGTAGATATTTTCATGATTGATTATACATTACTTATTTATATATTTTGCTATATAATTAATCGAGTAAAATATTTTTAAAAAGACATAAATAATAATAAATATATAAGTAGCAAATATGATTAAAATAATAAACAATACATAAATACAGGTAAATTATAAATAAAGAGTAACATAAAAATAACAAATTTCTCTTGAAATTTAAAAAATTATCGTTTTGCTTTACTTTTGTTATCGATTCGAATACCAAATATAAATATTTATCATCAGTAAATAAATATTAATCCCAGTTATACGAGAATATATACATACGTAATATAAATTGAATATCTTTCACGTAATATTCCCAAAACAGCATAATAAATAAGTTACAATACCTATCAGGGAAGCGCTTCTGGGAATTCTACGAATCCTCTTGGACACCATTCCGCGAATAACTTTAACGCAGCTAACAAACCTTGGTTAATAATCCGTTATTAATCAAATTATTTACATACAGAATTGCATACAGAATGCAACGAAATGCACGAAACAAGAAACAAACGAAAATATTACCATTGATCGAAAACAGATTTCAGAAAAGGGATAATTACTTCATGACGAAACGCAGAAACCGTAAAAGGGTGGTAGGAATTTTGTAAATGGAATATTTTGCATTCATGTCTGCGACGTTTATGCACGAAACATGCACATTATGGGCGGCTTTAAAGGGAAATTTCAGTGACAGAGAAAACCGGATTTCAATGAGGCGATGGCGAAACAGGATATTAGGAAATATGAAAACGTTTAAAGCTTCATACGATACCGAGGGTGATTGCATCGGACCACCTTTGTGGCTAACGCACAAGCTTCACCCTCTCGAACGAGCCAACAGTTACGCAACTCCACGATATTGCACTGCATGCATGCCGCTGGAGAATGCAATTGGAAGCCAAAATAGATGCAAACACGGGAGCTGTATGCGTCAACGGAACTTTTTCAGCTGGTTTAAAGTTCGGAACAATGGGATGGATACTCAAAAAGTAATTACCAACTATTTGAAATAATACGAAAATTCTGCCCTCCCGTGGATTTGATAATGCTTTGCGTATTATTCTTCTGTTATATTCGAGAAATTTCGCCATCGTGAAGTTTCATTATTTTATCAATATTTTACCATTAATGTTTTCTTGATAAATATAAATTATAATGATTTAACGATAATAAATATTAATGATATAATACAACATTTATATTTATTTAGAAATCGGTAATTATGGAATTGGAATAAAACTGAGCAATCTTTTATTAAAAATTAATCCAATTTGTTAAGAGCAATGTAGAAATATTCTTTTATGTGGCATGATAAACCTCTATTGTTTTTCCGTTAATTTACCAATATCCTCTTTTCAATGAATGTGAAACATCAAATTAAAAATTAGTAAATAAAAATAAAAATAAAAGTAAGCAATCTTTTATTAAAAATTAATCCAATTTGTTAATTAGGAGCAATATAGAAATATTTTTTTATGTGGCATAGCAAACCCTCATCATTTTTCCGTTAATTTACCAATATTTTCTTTTTAATGAACGTGAAATATCAAATTAAAAATTAGTAAATAAAAATAAAAATAAAAGTAAGCAATCTTTTATTAAAAATTAATCCAATTTCTTAATTAGGAGCATTATAAAAATATTTTTTTACGTGGCATGATAAACCCCAATCGTTTTTCCGTTAATTTACCAATATCCTCTTTTCAATGAATGTGAAACATCAAATTAAAAATTAGTAAATAAAAATAAAAATAAAAGTAAGCAATCTTTTATTAAAAATTAATCTTATTTGTTAATTAGGAGCAATATAGAAATATTTTTTTATGTGGCATAGCAAACCCTCATTGTTTTTCTGTCAATTTACCAATACTTTCTTTTTAACGAACGTGAAATATCAAATTAAAAATTAGTAAATAAAAATAAAAATAAAAGTAAGCAATCTTTTATTGTAAATTAATCGAATTTATTAATTAAGAGTAATATGAAAATATTTTTCTTATAAAGAATATGATATATCTAAATTTGAAACTGAAAATTTAAGATTTTTTAAATAACTAATAATTAGGAAAAGTTTAAATAAACAATTTGATAATTAAAAGTTTCAACGATGGAAAAATCGCATTACTTTCGCTCTTCATAAATTTTCATTATAAATTTTATCGCTATCTTTTTGCTCGTAAAACGCCATTTATTTTAGCACTAGCGATGCTTCTTTTATTTCACGAGCAGCTATTGAATAGCTATCGAATAGTTCACATACGTGGAATAATTCAACTGATCTGAATCGGAAAAAAGACCGATAATTCGTATCTCGTCCGTGCATCCATTACCTTCCATATTCATTAATGAATTCATTACATTTCTCCTGACCGCGATGCAATAACTAACGGGCGTACAAAATTGCGAATACAAACCTATTAGAACGGTGAACGTATGCAATTCTAGATAAGTATACAGAGTGTCTTATTAATTCTCCACTTTAAATATTCGAAACATTTCAAACACTCGCTTTATTTAAAAAATTGGATAATGAAAAAATAAAAATTTACCAAATATCCACTAGAAAAAATCTAAATTAAATAAACTAAGGAAGAAGAAAACAAAAGATTCTTCTACGACTAAGTTCACAAATTTCATCAAATATTTACTGGACAAAGTGTAAAATTACGATTAAATAACTGAGAAAGGAAAAGTAGAAAATGTTTTTACTGGTAGCTTATAATCAACTCTCGTGCACAGATGAGAAATGGACACCCTGTATAGTAGCAATCACGATTCTCTTGGTGAAGGTGCAATAGCCGTTCGATACTCTGCAGATTCAGGCTTTCCTGTCGCGTTTATTTTTGTGTTTACCGACCGATCTCGCATTCTTGCGCCTCGACTTTTCACTGCCCGATTTCGTAGAACTGTCGCATCTCTATGCGAATGTTAATCGCGGCTAATTAGCCAGTACAGCCGTGCAGTTAATCCGTAGCAATGCAGCTGAATCAAAGGCATCTTGCGCATCATTATGAAGCTGGTCAGCCTTTGCGAACTATTGGTGTAACGGAGCACACTCGTGGATGTATGCAAAGTTGCTTGACCTCAGGGTAGAATGCAGCGTTTTGCAGTATTCGTGCGTGTGCCATTGTGCTTAACTGTGTTACGCCAAGTGTACCAAGCCTTGTTGCTACACATACGTCGAATAACGACAGTAACGATCGCAAACATCGATGAAAGGGTCTTTTGTCGTGCTTTCCACTCGGTATCCATGGTGGATCTTATGAGGAATACTATGTTATGTTTGGAGAAACGCGAATAAAAAGATGTTGGATTTCTCTGGAATTATTCAAATTCGGAGTTTACGTATTATACAGAGTTGTGGTTGGAGATATATTTTCTGTATGAGAGGCAAGTGTATTTATGTATAGTTTAGGTTGTGCTTTATTATTTAACATTTGGAGTAACAGAACATTGGTATTATATTATTTAACATTTGGAAAAATATTTTAATAGTATTGATAATAAAACGATTATGTCTTTCTTTTTAGTTTTTGTATTAGAAGATGCAATGGAATTGAATTTGAAATATGAAACTTACATTTTATAATTATATCGAGATTTAGTCCGATAAAGTTTATTGCAATCGATGATAAAAATATTTAGACGTATAATAGACAGATAAATAGATAATAAATAATAGATAATAGATAGATAAAACAATAGTTATAGTATAATTATAGTATAGTGGCATATATAATTTAGTTCATAAATTATGAATAAATTATTTTCCATACCCAAATTATTTTATTCTATATTAATTATACTCTAGAATTTTATTTTATTTTTTATTTTTAGTTTTTCTGTTAGAACATGCAATGCAATTGAATTTGAAATACGAAACCTACGTTTTTTAATTATATTGACATTTAGTCCGATAAAGTTTATTGCAATCGATGATAAAAATATTTTGACATATAATAGATGGATAAAACAATAATTATAGTATAATTATAGTATAGTGATATATATAATTTAATTTATAAATTATGAATAAATTATTTTCCATATTAGCTTTTAAAAATACCCACTCTGCGTTATTTTATTCAGTATTGATTATATTCTAGAATTTTATTTTTATTTTTTATTTCTATTTTTTGCATTAGAAGATGCAATGCAATTGAATTTAAAATATTAAACTTACGTTTTATAATTATATCGAGATTTAGTCCGATAAAGATTATTGCAATCGATGATAAAAATATTTAGACATATAATAGATACATAAAACAATAGTTAGAGTATAATTATGGTATAATGGTATATATCATTTTATTCAGAAATTATAAATAAATTATTTGGCATATCCACTTTTGAAAATATCCACTCTGCATTATTATATTCTAACATTAATCATACTTTAGAAAATTATATGCGAATCAAAATATTTTTGTGGGTGATTCTAACTAATTATACAAATTTTTCTGATTACAGTATTTGAAGATCAATTAGTTGTAGCTCAGAATACATTATACAGATTATACTTATATATCGTATACTATAACTATAAAACTGTATCAAATCAAAAATTAAATTCGGCAAAATTAACTCGTTCAATTTTTATATTTGCAACAGGAGCAAAATTCAAATTTCAATTTCATGTAATATCCACCATATAAATTATGCAACCTAACTATAACTTTAATGTTTTTATCATATTAATTTCCAACAAATATAAAATATAGTATTCAACAAATATTTTATACTACACATATTAGATAAATTTAAAATTCACAGTCAACCATTTTTAACAACTCATTTCTGACTCGAATGTTATCAGTATCATTTAATTATTTCGTGTTATTTTTAATACAATAATTATTATAAATATGTATAAATCACAGAGTTAGATTAATATTTATTTAGGTGTTATAAAAAATTGTATTTTAATACTACAAAAAATATAATCACTGCCAATGATAATATTATACTTATTTATTGACATTATCACTAATACTGTTATAATATAGATAATTTCTTCTATATACTTCACAATAAATGCAATTTCTAATTTTTCGAATGATATTTCTAACTTTTAAGAGTTACGTAAATATGGAAAATTATTATCTTACTGTTAATTAAAAAATTCATCTACTCTAGAATCGAAATCAAAATGAATGTTAATGAGGTATTCATAGAATTTAAGAATACCCTAAATCGATTGAGTATTATATCCATAACGTATTATAAATAATATTATACGTACATATATAATTATTGCAATTCTTTGTCCAAATTTAAAGAAGATAATAATAACGTTTAATAGGTCTTAAACATTTCTACAAAAATAATAACTGCCTCGCTAATTACAAATGAAAAATTTAATTCAATTATCACGAAAAATGATAACATATTTCTCACGCAAATATGTATAAATATGTATAAAATTTTAAAAGTAAAACTTGTAAAGCTATATATAAATAGGAATGTCATATTATATTCGAAGCCGGTTAACCCGTTATTTAACCAGACTTATTATTCGATAATCCGCTATTGGTATTCGATAATCCCCCGGCTAATTAGTTTTTTAATATGCCACAGTAAAAAAGTAAATTTCCTAAAAATAATAATACACAATCATACATATAATTACTATTAAAATTTATAAGGAATTAAATGTGATTTATAAAAATCATTATCATTTATTTCCACATATTCTCAGTTCGTCAATATTATTTTTTATTGATTGATCAATTAATTGAATCAGAGAGGTTTCGTCATCCTATTTTCTGCACGACAAATATGCATCAGTTATCCGGTTAACTGGTTATCTAGTGCAAAAATACTCGAGAAACCGGTTGTAAAAAAATTTCTTAATTATTTGACATTCGTAGCTACATACCCCGAAAGCCAATAATTACGTATATACTTACGTACACCTGCGTGTACATCTGTAGCTATAACTTGGGACGCAGCAACCCGGATATAAAGTTCCATTCGAATCGAGAAATACAACCACAAATATTTCCCTCGTCGTCAAACGTAATAAACCACTCCTAATTAAAGCGTGCACCAAAGCGAACGAGTTCGAAGTTACCCCGTTTCCAAATAGTTGCATCGTCGAAACGAAACATCCGTAAACATTCGCCAAAGCTCGCAATGTCGAAATCGAGAGAAAAATTATTTCGTATCCTTCAATGCCCCATTTTGTTTTTCATTTTTCCCATCATCAATCTCCAACATGGCACGCTAACGAGAACGCTGGATAATTATCCGATTGGTAAAAATCCATAAATCAAATACGCCCACGGTTCGATTCGGTAACATAATCCGGCAATGACAATAAAAAAATAACAATGCGAAGCTTTAACGAATCCGGCGTTGTTGGAAAAACGGCGATACGAAACTTTAACGAAGCAGCACACGACTGGCCACGCTTTCCTTAATTACTTACCCGCGCGAAGCGTCACATGCACGCGTTCTACCTTGCAGAAATCGACGAAGGCCGGCAAAAGTGGAAAAGTGGATGCCTCGACGAGTACTTACATACCTGGAACACAACAATGTTTCACCGTCAGCGAGACAAATCGTGTAAACAAATACCAGTGTCGGAATAACGACACGCGTTTATGTTATGGGCAGGGATATGTTCAGGGATCAGACAAAAACGTTTTGGCAGAATATCAACGGCAGATGCTTTCTGGGGTACGGTTTCCATCTCGCTTTTATCCTAACGTGTACCGATTTCGAGTGTCAAGCGAGACTCCAAGGATTGATTCCATTTATTTTATTTCGTTGGGGATAGTCGTGCGTGAGTGATAGTAGTTCTGCAGTTAACACATTAAGTGTCCAATCTGTTTTGCTTCTCGTACTACCAGCATTTCACGACTCACGGATACCTAGGCTTCCCAAAATATCACTCGAGTTAATCCTTAGTAAAAGATTGAAAATCCTGAATAGACGAACAGACAATTATCCCGAATTCATTTGAACCTTCACCTCCATAGAAAAACCCGAACTTCGCATACCTATTTTCTGCTTCCACCCTCAAAGACCGAAGGCCCGAGTCTAATAATAGAGCCGAATGGAAATAACTATTTATTTCGTTACGACCAACATCCCACAATTCGCGGACATCTAAACCTCCTCAATGCCACTCGAGCTACCCCCTAATAAAAAGATCAACACGTTAAGTGCCCAGCCCGTTTTGCTTGCCATTCCGTTCAGGCCCAGACTCGGCCGTCAAGTGGGCCATCGGTGGCGGGCGAAATGTTCATAAAACTCGGAGATACTGTACCAATTGTTATAACAGGAATTTCTAAACGTTAGATCCAAAGATGGCGAAGAATTTAACACCAGAAGTGTAATAGGAATCTAAAGCCTGCGGCCAGTCCCTGAGGACTGACCTGGCCTGAACGGAAATCCCCAGGACGTGGTACTTAACGTGTTAAAATTCCCCAGAAATGGAAAACAAATTGACCGAATTTGTTTAAACTTCCACCTACACCAAAACACACCGAACTCCATACACACCCTCCAACCGACACGCCACCGATAGAAAGAAATGCATCCACCATGCACACGTCACGTTAACCAATCACAGCAACACTCGAATTTATAAAAGCACGAAGACACGAGAACTCAAGGAGAAACAAACCGAGAATGACATCTCAAACACATTCACCCTTGTATATCGTCACTATGTCTATGTCTATTCTTGCTTGACAGCGATTAGTGACGGACGGTTCCTTGAGGATATTGTGTTTGGCTTCGAAATAGTAAGTGCACTGTCTGCCTATCTTGATATCACGTGTTTTATATTCTAACAGGAATTTCTGAACATTAGATCTAAAGATGGCGAAAAATTTAAAATCCAAAGTGTAATAGGAAGCTAAAGTCTGCGGCCGGTCCTCGGGAACCAGTCGGGTCCAAACAGAAAATCTAGTGCCGGTCCTTGGGAACCGGCTTGGCACTTAACGTGTTAATAGTAGGTACCTTGAAGAATCGTCAGATGACGATGACGAGCCTAAAGATGATTCTTTAGTGTTGTTCTCGTCAATAGTCTTGCATTTTGTCAGTTTCGATTTGCTTAGAAGGAAAGGTGTGGTTGAGATGCAAAATATAGTAGTGATAGTCGTGGATATTATATTTCAATAAGTGTATTAAATATTCATTTAATAATATAATTGGACAGGGTAAAATTTGTCGATGGGATATATTTAATTATGTTTACTCTTTTTCACGGTACTCGTTCACTCGTTTACTCTCAATGAATTCTGAATTGTAACTGACCTATCTAACTACTCTCTCATTTATTCTCTCTTCTTTCATACATTGTATAAATATGCACAGCCCATACTACACTTTATTCATTACACGTATACTTGATCCACTTATTCTCTCTTACATGCATCATTTATTTTACATCAATACATATATATATATTAAAAAATCTGTCAATCCACACTTACGTCTATTTCAACAATTACCTCCCGCTTTCTTATCACGTCAATTATCTAATATTCTCCAATTAAACAATCATTGTATGTAACATTTTTAGATTACATCACTAGTTTATTTTATGCTAAATTGGAACAAGTCCATAAATATTTTTCTTTCTTTTATTCTTTATTACAAGCGTCACTCACTTTTACATTAGTATATATTAAAATCTATGTCAACCATTACTACAAGTAGAAACCTCAATTATTCGAATAATTGAGAGGAATAGGTGTTTAGATAAAAGAGTTTTCGGACGGAACGCGTTTTTACATATTTCAAAATAGGGGAATATAGACATCGTATGCATGCAAAAAATAGCAATAATAAATAATAAATTTGAATTCAGTTTAGTCAAAAATTGATGGGTTCTTGTGAGTTTTCCCGTGACAACCTCGTCAAAGAACCTCATCGATAGAAAAAGCTTCGTTCGCTTCTAGGTCATCGGACCTTCGTCACTCTTCAGACAGCTAAAACTTCTCGTATATTTAAAATTCTCAACTGCTTCCAATAGTCCCTTTTTAAAATAGCGATGACAAGAACAGTAAGTTTTTAATTAAAAAGACTCTGTTCCACGGGTGTTAAAACATAGTCCTAAAATCCTTCCCCCAATCTTTTGTACAACGAAGTACCGTGCACCCCAATTACAGCCTACTTTAAAATCAGGCATCCTATCTTTCTCGAAACTCGTCAACAACGTTCATTTTGCTCTCCCTTGTAACCTTTTCCTTTGTATATTCTTTCAGAAAGTTGATTTGAAATAAAACTATTTTATTATCAGATTTTATACCATTTCTGTCAGTGAAAAATTATGTTAGAACCCGGATTTCAATATACAATAGAGGTTATAGCAACAAGGCTACGTTGGAAAAATACAAGTCGGCAGAGAGGAGAAAACTAAAACTTAAACTGAAACTGGCCTTTCGCAAATTTTGTAGGTGCTTATATAATGTTGGCTTTTGGTGGGGTGAAGATGACCATTGGTCCTTAGTGAAAGTAGGAACGAGTCAATTGATTTTGGACTCTGAAATTTGTCTGCGTTTATTAGCCAGGCCCTTCTAGTGACTAAGGGCCAACGAATCGTTAGTCATCCAACAATTATTAATCTAATTTGTATTTATATTATATAATTATTTTATCTAATTTCGCTTTTATTTTGGATCACAATGTATCCTAAAGATTGTGTGCATGTGCTTCTTTCAAAAATTTAATTTTTAATTATATTGCATGTGTTTTAAATTTCAGTAGGACATCGATTATCCGTAGTCTAGATCAATTGGGGTCCTGATTATGAGAGAGTCTGTTTATCAAACAACTAACTACGATTTCTTCATATTTTTACAAGATTTTCGAAAAATTATTATATTACAGCACAAAATAGATCTTCTAGCAATAAAAAGCATAATTTCATGCAGAAAATACGTTTTCAGTTATTTTTCCTCGAATTTCCGGTTAGATTCGATTTATCCAGGCTCTCTGTTCCCCAATTAAGACGGTTAATCCAGGTCCCACTGTACTTCGTTACTTGGAGAAACTTAATTAAACCTAATCACTGCTCAAGGATTTGACGTTCTTCGTCTATAGCAATAGACGAATCGTAATCTTCCTTAGAATTTAAAGGATGTGAATGCCAATGTGACTTCTGATCCTTAGAGTATCAAACCTAATTCTAAGAGACCAATGCAATGGTTACATCTACGGATGAACTATCGTAGCTAGTATAGTAAGAATCGGATTTATATGTCGAAACGAACTTTTGATTTTGGTTATATTATATATTTCTTTGCGGTAGAAAATACACGGAGGCTTGAAGTCTTCAATGATGCGTGGTGGATTGTCAAAAAGTGTTGTATATCGTCAATAGGTCGTCCTCAATTGGCGACGGTTAATGACGAACCAAATTTCTTGAGGAACGTTGTGTTTATAGTGGACTGTATTTTACGTAGTTGTTTCGGATAACTCTTCTGAACTCTTCGAATGTTATTGACCGACTGACTGGTACTGACCTAACTGACTTGTGCGATGCACGATCTCTCGGAGCCCATGGTTTACAAAGAGAAATCGGTTTTCCTATTGGTGGTTGACAGGGCCGAGGATGGGCCCTCGGTCCGCGAATCAGATGCCCCAAAAGAAGGGAGGACCGTCTTCCGCGACCAGGTCTGCCGGTGGAGGAAGCCTCTCCCTCAAAGGGGGTTGCTGGTGGACCACCCGCACATTCGTGATCCTTCCTGAAGGACCCGTTACTTTATGGCTCCGAAAGTCGCGACATCGCACATAGCCCGGTCCATTTCTTTACAGGCCTATTGTCAGCCAAATCCTAAGTGCTGTTGCCTGCTTTCTAACATTAATGGCTAAAGAAAGCCTCGTGTCCGGTGATCCGAGGGAAATAAAGAATTGTTTGAAAATGCATTGAAAATGAAGATAGAAAGGACTCGGAACTTGAACTAAAACAGCAATTAGAATCTGGCTGCCAGAAGACCCTAACGGTCTTCTGGGTCTATTCTAAACAAAGGGCCGAACGAAATACCAGGACGACATTCCAAGGCTTAACAAGTGTCTCGTCGAACCCTTTATTCAGGTTTTTATAGGTCCTATTGTGAGAGGAGTCTGCATTTGGATGGCGCCACCCTGCATCGGGATCTATGTTTGCTTCGAGGGACCATCAAGATTATCAATTTTCGAAGCAGGACTGAGTGACGCAATGGGTCGTCATAGGGCCTATAAGAACCTGGCTGAAGGGTTCGAGGGAACACTCTCTTTCGACAATCTGCCGTCTGCATCACGCACCTCACAAGACTCAAGCCTCCGCACACTTGTACCGTGAGAGAATAAAATATAATTAAAATTTAAAGTTAAATCTCTATAAACCCGATCATTTACCACACTATGGTAAACCGATGTGTGTCGCGATTGTAGGCTTCGCAGCCTAGAGTGCTGACACTTTTCGAGCGAAACAGGAGCGCAAAATCGCTGCTTGGCACTTAAACGGTTAAAGGCTTAGGATGCATGAGGGGGTCAAGCTGCGAGTGTGCATGGAAACTGATTGACTAGGGAATTTTGGATAAACGTGATAAAACGAATCGGGTGAGGAAGGTTCAGGATTAAAATGTAAGGGAACGAATGCGCGAGAGTATATAGGGAGTGAGAGAAGTGCGCATGAGGGCAGTTTTCGAGCTAGTGTCCTGAGAGCAAGAGTCAGTTCAGAGGGAGTTCTAGGAGTATCAGGATATCAGGATAATGCCTACAATATGAAGTTCGAAAATTAGCAGAAAATTATAGAAGTATTATAGTACATGTACTGGCAATCCATTATTAGCAGCAATGCAGCATTATTAACGTTAAACATTACCGTCAAGCGGCATTATCGTGAAGTGGCATTATCATCGAGCATTACCATCAACATACTACTCCCCTCAACAACGAAACTCTTCCGTATCTATCACCTAAAATTGATCTCCTGATTATTCTTGAACTCGATATATTCACAAATGTACCGACATTAACGAGTACAATATTTACCGAATAAAACTCAGTTGTACGTTGTTAGCTTAGAGTACATCGTAGGAAAAATATATCGTATCTCGAAGTCGTTTTTGTGTGTCAGCACATCGTTAAACGTTTAGTAAAAATACATCCTAAATTGCGATGTTTCTCGATTCAGAAAACAGGACAAAATTATAGTGGACTTTTAATTATCTGAATTAATTAAAAAATATGAGTGTTCGGACGAGAAAATTTTCAAATAATAAAATACATGTTTCTCGATGTTGATTTTTTACGTTTCAAAAAGAGAATATTAATACTACATCCATACTTTCCAACAAAAATTAATTAGCAAATTTTTCTATATTTTTTACCTCCTGAGATACACAGAATGAAATAAAATATTGGCATACAAAATATACAAAATATACAAAATACTAATTATCGATGTAAAAGATATCTCTCAATTCTATTTTTAATTGTGATATATTTATATATTTCAGGAGATAAAGAATACACAAAAATTTAAAAATGGTAATTTTGATTCTTACAATTAATTCTTTTTAGTACGTGTATCTAATGTTAGCAATCACATATAGTATATATAAATATTCTTTAATTAAAAATTTATTGCTTGCTCCTGCAATTGCACTTTCATCGTTCTCAAATTTTTCTAGTTGACGCTACATGTTTTTATAGTGATTTCTTTACTTGTTACACGATTATTCGTGTAAGTACGTAGAAGTCAACATCTTAAATCCAGGTTTTAAAATTTATATATCTACAGTACTACTATTTAAATTAATATGCACTCAGAATACATTTTAGTAACTTTAATTTCCAATTTGCAATAATGAATTCTACGGAAACTACTTTTCAGAATAGTTCTAGGAATTGATTCGTAGAACAGTAACTTACGAGAAAATGAATCGTTAAAGTTCATTTTGGTGAAAGAAAAGTAAGTAGTTCTTTATCTAGTTTGAGTACTAACATTTATTACCTGGAAAGCACCTTAAAATTTAATGCTTTACGATCAAATATATAGTTTCTCGTACCTTCCTTGAATGGAAATAAAAGAGCCATCTCTTTCACTAATTTACAGCAGTAAAGTAGATGAAAGTTGTAATAAGGAAGAGTACGAGAAAAGAAAATTTATTGCTAAAATAAAAATAGAAAATTATAGTAACGTTAACAATTTCCTGTATTAAACACGAAGAAAATGATTACACTGTAAAATGATTGTTATTCAAATAAATTAATATTACTGAAATAATTAATATTAAAATAATAATATCAAAATTTAATCCTTTTAAACATATTATTCGTACAAAATTTATAAAGCAGCTACTAGCATCGTTAAAGACCATTGATGTAAAGTTTATAAGAAGGAGAAGTTTAGATTCATAGTCTTTGAAACCATGATTATATTACAAGCAGTAGAGATTTTTGTTGAAAAGATAGTAGTCGACCTCACTTATGATAAACACATCTCATTAGTTTTATAAAAAAGTATCTTGCTTACTGAATTTTACGTTATTTATTATATTTAAAATAATAGTTAATTTCCCTTATTTATTCCGAACATTAGATAAAATTTTACACTCCACGAAATGCTTAAAAAATTCTACACAAGAAATAGAGAATTTTCATACGAAATAGAAAAATTATACAACCCTCTAAAAATTAGCATGGAGAAATTAGAGCACAGAGATATGAACGTACATGTACCTCAGTACATTTAAAGTTCTAAATGGTCTCTCAGCTGAAAACTTTCAGCTTCATAATTAAAAATATAACAAAATAGAATAACCGAGTACAGAGCCATAACTATAATTTTTCTTTTCAACGATCTTTTTGAACTTTTTTACTACAAACGAGTCAACGAGTTAGTGAAAATAGCGTGAAATTTGTTTCCTTACTACTTTATATGTTAAAAACAACGGAAACATACTTCAGATGTATACTCTTGAAGCTACGAAATTAAAATTAATACAATTTCATCATGCACATAAATAGACTTCCTTATTTGCACTAATAAAACTACTTGAGTAAATTTTAAAATTAAAACGACTTAGAATACATAGTTAAATATACATACTACATATATGAGCCGTTCACTGCACAAATTGATTAACTCCATAAAACGAAAAGTGGAGAAATGCAATGAAATAATGTATATCGCTTTTTAAAATTCCCTTTATAATTTAAATCGAAATAAATATTGTAGAATGCATAAATACAAATGTATCTTTCATCTAACGGTATATAAAATTGATAAGAAAAAATAGCCAAAAGGTAATCGTTGGTAATGTTACCATTTTTATGTTACTGCAAGAGTTAATCGACGTGGCAAGTGAAAAAAGCAATAAATTTAAATTTTACTAAATTTTACTTAAATTCTGATAAGGCGGCACTAAAAAATTCACCGCTATCATTCATGGCTTGCTAGTGCATTTGAGTTGCATTATTGCAACGATTTACATTAGAGTACGGAGTTTCAAAGCGACCTCTGAAATAAATTATTTATTATTCAGTGGCCAAAAAATTTTTCTCGTTTAATGGTGTTAATCTTAATTATCAGGGAAAGTTATTATAAATATAAAAAAAGTTACGACTATACCAAGTGCTTTGACACTTAAATTTAAGATTTTTCAAAAAGTGGAGTTAACCGATTTGTGCAGTGAACGGCTCATATATAAATGGCAATGAATAAAGTGGTATGATGAGAATTGATATACCTACAACGTTCAACAGATATGTAAAACATTTCATAATTTATGATACAATAAAAAACAATAAAAAAAGAATGCGATTTTGCATGAAAAAATAGGACAAAAGTATAGAATAAAATTTTTCCCGATATAAATAAAATATCCATACCACCATACCCATTTTAAACTATTTTACAAATAAATTCGTAACTTAACGAAAAATATTTACCAAAACATTCCATTTTATTGCTACAAAATGCAAACTCTTGGGAAATTCCTGTCAATGCAATTTTAATCCGTCATATTGGATCCATTATTAAGATTTCAAAAATTTGGATATTAGATTTAGAATTAACGAATCAAAAAATGGGATATAATCATCGTTTATACAAATCCCACATTCCCTGAATTGCTTTTAGACTTTAATCCGCCATATTGGATTTGATAACTCGAATTTCAAGGTTTTGATCTTAGATTCGAAATCGGCGATCCCGAAAACGGGGCAAAGCTAAAATTTATAAAAATCCGCGTACTTTTTGATTTTTGGCCAATTTTCGTAGGTTCCTGGCCCACTGTGCAATGGTGTAACCAATGATTTCGACCTTTCCAATTTATGTGCTTTACCTACTCCCTCATTCTCGACGAAGGAACTTCTCTGGAGGCACCACTAGCAGGTTTCCTATCCCGGAGAAAAGCCTGATGGAGTGGAGCCAAAGCCGAGCTCGATAGAGGAGATATATACGTCAAGCAGAGGCAGGCAACGGAGACAAGAGACTAGCCGTCAGAAACAAAAGTCATTCTAGTGACAAGACGAGGGGCTCGGATAGAAGTAATATCCGGCCACTTTTTCCTCTCCGGAAACGGCGCGAGATTTGTATAAGGATGCTCTACATGTACGGTTACGTGTGTTTATGAGAGTCGTGTCTAATGCACCGTGCACAGGATGCGTTTGACTGAAGTGCTTTGCGAAAAAATACTGTTTCTCTGGCTGACTGCTTCTCGTAATTCGGATGCTCGCATATATGTGACTTGTTTGTGTGGGGAAGTATATTCACGCGGACGTTTGTCTCGTTTGAATTATAGTGGTATAGAAGACAATGAAGGAATATGATACGGAGTTGATGTATTTTTATTCCACTTTTGCATATCTATGTATATGATATATTAGTTTTGGTGAGAATGACAAGTAGTCTTCCTCTCTTTTTCTCTTTTATGTTTCAAATTGTACTTTTGACGTTTAGGTGCCTTTTATTATTTTAAAATGCAGAAAAGAAGAATCGAATAAAAGTTTCTATGATTCAAAGACAAAATATAAGCTGGAATTTGTTTTAGTGAAACTATTTAAAATTTTGTATTAAATTTTTTATTCGAAGATTAGAATTTCAGGATATATTTGTATATAATAGATAATATTTAACATTATCTGTAAATCTGTAGAAAGCTCACAAAATGAGCGATGAAACAACCCCTGTCGAAAAATTGGAAAGCAATTCTGCTCTACGATAACTCAAGATCTCATGCGCTGAAAATGATCATACTATTCTCTCCATCTGGTACCCACGAATTTTATTTTTTTCAGCAACGTAGTCAATTTTTCTGTCGAGTAAATTTTCTTAAAACGAAGAAACTAAGTAGAAGTATTATTGAAAGAATTTTAAAATCCTAGAATTACTCTTTATAAAATTACTATAATGAAATTAATCTAAATTTTATTAAATTTTCGTTAGATATAAAATAATATAAAGAAACTGTATGTGGTTATAAATTTATTTCAGGAAATAATATTTTATATTGAAAATATATTAAATCCTAGAATTGGTAAAATAAAATATACTCTAAAGATTATATAATGAACCATAATATATTTTAGAAAAATTATTCAAGCCGACAGAAATTTAATTATTCGTTTCCAGGATTGTGATAATATTGATTACGAAATTTATTATAATGCGTATTTAATTTACTCTAACATAATATTATATGATTATTTATATTATAAATTTATTATAAATTTTGATATGTATAATAAATCTTGTATAACATTGGAAAGAAGTAGTTTATATTATGAAAAATCGGTGATATCAAATTTTTGAAAACATTAAAAATGTGAATAAAGAAATAACGGGATTAAATACTATAAAATTGTCTCTATATTTTGAAGTTTCAAAATTTCAAAATCCCATAAGAAACGATGAATTTAAAACCCCATTAAGGAAATCACACTGCTACTACGAATTCTTTAATAAAATCGTTCCTATCTTTTTCTTATATCTATTTATACTTAGCGTTTCATTTCATATTTCTAGCAATAAAAGACACTTTGAGTTATAATAGTCTCTATAATGGAAGCTATATAGCCTCTGGCAAAGGCAGCCAATTTCATGAGTTACGAATAAACGTTCAAATAACTGTCAATATTTAATTTTAATTTCCTTAGTGTTCAATAACAGCAGTTGTATCACACAGTCTGAAGCTAAATGATTTTTGCAAAATTGATACTGCTAATTAATAACAAGACTGAATTGATTTAAAATTTTCTTTCGACCTTATTAGAAAACAATCTTTCAAAAATAAGCGAATAAAATATGCTAAGGATAGAATAAAAAAAGAAATTGCAATATTTAATGTCACTAATTGCTTTGACCCATATTTGAATCTATATATCAGCCGTTCACTGCACAAATTGATTAAATCCACTTTTGAAAAATCTTAAATATAAAAAGTTATGACTATATCAAGTGCTTTGACACTTAGATTTCAGATTTTTCAAAAAGTGAAGTTAATCAATTTGTGCAGTGAACAGCTCATACACGTTTTATAATTATGTTTCCTCAAGAGACTCAATAATAAATAAAAAATATGCATAAAAATGGAATCTTATCAATTTTATCAATTTTTCAAAAGCGAGAGAAAATACTCTATCATTTTCAATTTATTTTTATAATATCGGCGAACCTTGTTGTATTATAATTCAAGATATACATTGTCTTTTATAATACTGATTCCATGATGGTGTGAGTTTTACATTTAACTATTACAATGTGTTATTATTCAAAAATTGTTATACCTAACACGAGTGGTTTTTAATATGAACATTCTAATGTTATATTTAACCCTTTGCACTCGAGAAGCGCCCTTTAATCACCATTTGGTAAAATTTTGAAGATCGATATTAATTAATATGTCAAATTTCAGATAATATAACGGTGTGAGAGGTATTAAAATGAAATAATTCTATGTGTTAATTATTATACGATTTCTTATTTACTGCTCAAAACAATATCGTCAGCTTTATAGCAGAAAATCTTTGAACCCTTACTCATCTTTAACCAAAAACTCATGGAGTGCAAAGGGTTAACATCGGGTTACTCATGCTAGGGTCTACAGCCGGAAGTACTAGAGTGACTGTCTACAGTACGCGACAAAATAATAGCACAGACCGTAGTTTTCAATGTTTCCTGAAATTAATTCAATGTATGCATATGTTACATATATATGTACCCACATAGTGCACCCGGTCTTTAATAATACAGAAGAATATTAACCCTTTGCACTCGACGAGTTTTTCATTACAGAAAAATAGTAATTCGAAGACTATCTTTCATAGAGTCGACGATATTTTTAAAATGGTAAATGAGAAATCATATGCAAATTAAGACGTCGAATTATTTTTCTTCGACATCTCACGCACTGTTGGGTAATTTTAAATTTTACATATTAATTAACATCGATTTTTAGAATTTGATTAAATGGTGACTCAGGATTAACTACATTTTTCGTTTCCTTCTACAAATTTCACTTCTTTACGTGAAAAATTATTGTGACATAATGATGACATAGGTACCAAGAAAACAGATCAACGAGATTTTGTTTTTCGAAATTGAAAAGGCTTCTTTATATATTTATATATTTTCATGTGATAAATCCGAATCTGGAAGCAAAACCTGTTTGTCATCTTAGGTTTATGAAATAAATAAATAAAAAGTATCGATTCTTGCGACTTTCACGAAAATATTCCAAAGATAGTAATTATTTTCCAAAAGCTTTATCAACTCTTTGTATAGTACTAAGCTTCCCCTATAAAATCAGATTTGTATACAATCAAACAATTTATTTTTTTACCAAGATATACTGCTCTGATGTTATTCGAAAAACACTAAAAATTATAAATTGTGCTATCATTTTGTCGCGTACTGTAGTAAACGTACAGAATTGATTAGTTTCAATAAAACAGCCGTGGAATATTAAAATTTTTCTATATTATACTGTGATCAATAAGAGTTATTTTTTATTAGGTCATCCAAACATCTACATCCCACACGTTCACGCGAATAATTCCAGGTCAATAAAAATTTAATTCCTTGCACTCGAAAAAAGTTTCGTTGAAACCAATATATAGTATCCTTTATTGAAATATTTGGTTCAAAATTATATTCTTATAAATTTAACAGATTTGACTCTAACGTAATTTTATTCTTCAAAAATTACTAATTACTTTTTCATGTCCTTCCATTGTGAAAATAAATATTTAATAAATAAATAATTTATTTAACTTGTTTGCTACATCTGTGATATCTCCTAATAGAATGAATTTGTACATCAAAAGGGTTGCAAATTTCTCTAAATTTTGTAAATAATTAAGTAATTTTGCAAATCTTTAATTTTAAAAATTTTCAGATACCATTTTATATTTTTTGGGATTAGTCAGATTAAACGATTCGATTAACCTTACATGTTATTATATTCTTCTATTTGAATAGTTTCGTATAATTTGTATAAACTTTTGTGTACTTTGTAGAACATTATTGCTCCATATGTGTTTCCTGGATTTCATCGTTACATGCACTTTCCTGCGGAACTTGCTCCACTCTAATAATTCCATAGATAGGACAGCATTCGTGTTGGGGTTACAGGAGGACAGAAAGAATCGTGAGAAGAGAAACAGATGTTTCATCGTCTTCTGATATGAAGTTAGGAATTATTGACGCGTGAAACTTGCTTCTATCTAGGCATACGTACTTCCATAATCCACTTACCAGTTCAATTTTACAAAACTCTGTTGTTTTATTATTGTGTGATGTTCCATATACGAGGAAACTTTTTACTTTGAAAATTCATTATCTTACAGCACTAAATTATTAATTGTTTTTCCAATAAATTTTATGATTTGTACGACGTAAATGTAATATTAGTTATTTATATTTAATTTAATCTAAAAGTAATATTATATATTTATATATTAAAATACGATAATAATAATATATATACTTTTAAATATAAACGTATGGAATATATTATAGAGATTGATCAGAGGTAATGCTTATTGGTAATAATAATATAAAAATGTGAGAGTGACAATAAAGTTACAAACTATTTCTCGGCTTACTGCAATGCTCGTATTACAATATTACACCTCCGTTCGACTTCGTCTCTTAACTTTACAATTCACCTGAACGACAATTATGCCTGTGATTATGAAAGTAGTATAAGTCACTTATATTCGCTTCTGAAATATTACAAACTTCGGCTTTTAAATATGTCATAAATTATAAAATTAATTACGATGAAGCTAACAACTCAATCTGACGATTCAATTCTTCACTGTTTTGTAAAAAATAAATATATTTTATCGTAATATAAATGAATGCAATACGAAATAAATAATAAAATTGTTCCTCTTAAGTCGATGACTTAGACTACTTTTATAATTATAGGTACAATTGTCTTCGACTTCAATTCAATATTAAGGTGCATTCGAGAGGTGACTCTCAGTCACCATTCAATCAGAATCTAAAGATGGATGTTAATTAATATAACAAATTTAAAATTAGCCAACGATGCGTGGAATGTCGAAATAAAATAATTCTACTTATTAATTTGCATACGATTTCTTATTTATCGATTTAAAAATATCCTAGACTTTATGGCAGAAAGTCTTCGAATTACTATTTTTCTGTAACGAAGAAATCGCCGAGTGCAAAGGGCTAACTGTCCTCTAATCGGTCCTGGCTTACTTTTATATTTTTTACATCTCATGCACTCGCTTTCCGATGTTTCCCTTAACATGACCAAGTATGGTCCGAGGACCAAGTATGGTCATGTTAAGGGCCTGACGCGTCACCCAAGGTTTTCCCGGTTACCCTGGGCTTTGCACCTTCGACCTTCGTTCTCTTGGTAACCTTCGTAAAGCTACGTGTACATGGTGGAAAATGTGCGATACTACAATATTAACAAAATTAGAGAATTCAATTTATGTAGAAATTAGAAAAAAATTAGATAACATATTACATAGTTTTCGTTGTGAATAATATTTTTAATAATTTATAATTTCAAAAATTATTATATTATTGATTACTACTATTAGTACATAATTGTAATGAAATTTTGGTCACAGTTAAGATTACTCGTCTTTGCACGTTCGACCTTAGTTCTCTCGGTAACCTTCGTAAAGCTACATGCACATGGTGGAAAATGTGCGATACTACAATATTAATAAAATTAGAGAATTCAATTTATGTAAAAATTAGAAGAAAATTAGATAACATATTACATAGGTTTCGTTGTGAATAATATTTTTAATAATTTATAATTTCAAAAATTATTATATTATTGATTACTACTATTAGTACATAATTGTAATGCAATTTTTGTCACGGTTAAGATTACTCTACATATTTTGATGAAATTTTAGAAAATTTTATTTCAGTAACATATTGTACGTATTTCCTTGTAGACAATTTCTGTCACT
Organism: Eufriesea mexicana; assembly: GCF_001483705.2. Taxonomy (NCBI): domain Eukaryota; kingdom Metazoa; phylum Arthropoda; class Insecta; order Hymenoptera; family Apidae; genus Eufriesea; species Eufriesea mexicana. The sequence continues at coordinate 4,531 of NW_016909340.1, read as the reverse complement.
GATTTCTAACTTGAGAAATTAGCAATTCATTAACAGTTACTGCTGACATCGGCTAACTTATATCACGTCTAAGTGCAACAACTATTTTTTAATGAAGCTTCGAACAGTTTAACACTTGGATTCATTCGTGATCAGGTAAAGTTATCGGTTATTAATTATAAGTTCGACCAATTTTCGTTTCGCACTCCTCTCAATGACCCAAGGAGTGTCGTAAGTCCGAGGTTTCCAGGTGACAAAAGAGAACAGCACTTGTAATGGCTCAACGGAAAACAAATCTGACAACTAGCTAAACTTGGAGACAATTTCACGTTGTTAGCAAACTTTTGTTACCAAACACGATGAAAGAATCTCTTTGTACAGTTTCTCTTTAGAGAAACGCTTTGAAGGAAGGACGACGGCAGAACCAAAGGACGCGAACGTGGAGTGATTAGTTCATCGAGGTAGACTAATGATCTAACTGTCGAAGACTTTGCTCAGAAATTCTTTGCGAAAATCTGCTGAGGCGTCTTCGGAATTCTATCTGATTTACTCCTTACTACAGCAGAACTGTGTCAATGGATCCAAAATATACATTTAAATCAAGCATTCATCGGAATAACAGACCCGAGGGATGGAAAAATTGTAGAAGACAATGAAAGAAGAAGTTGGGTGTTGCACTGATTTCATATAAAATCATGCAAAAGCATGGTGTGCAAGTGGGTAACGTTTTGGTGGAAGAATAAGTGTGACGCGTGTGTGTGAACAATAATTTGCTAACAAATGGGATTGTTTGATCGAACCAAGGAAAAGAGTATGCGTATATACATATACATCCCTTACATTCGATCCTCTTGCACGCGATTACTTTCGTTCTAAGCCCAAATACTCTTGACATTCTTTCAGGGCCGTCCTTATTCCTTTCCTACATATTATCCACCTGACGATGTAATTTCTAAGCGGAATCGTCAGCCCTGGAGTTGACGGTGTTAGACCCCACACTGTGCTCCTGGAGTGGATTAGGAGGAAACGAAGTGTATATTTGGAATTCGTTCTGTGTCGTCGAGTTGGGTGTCCAACCCTTTTGCTCCCTTCTGCTCTAAAAAGGAAAGCTCTATTCTCGTTGCATCCGTTCCTACACTACCTAATCCATTCGCATTGTGTGCGTCACGTCGATCCCAATTTTTATAAACTGGTCCCCGATAATGACGGATACTCCAACTTGACTGTCACCAGATTTGAAGCGCATCGGGGAGAATTCTTCGAAATCTTTTGAGTGGACATCACCAGCTCTTCAATTGACTGATAGAACGAAGTCTTTGAAGTTCTCGGCTTGTCTGATCGAAAGAATCTGATTAGGAAAATTTTAGAGAGCCTTTAAGAGAAGTTTAAGGTGGCAGTGGGGAAATTGCGAATTAGGTGATAGAGAGCGTCTTACGGGAAGAAAGGAAAAGAAAAGATTAGACGTAGAGAGATAGCTCGTATTAAACCTGAATTCTCGGATAGAAAGAGATAGTGGTAAGGACAAGGAAAGAAATTTTAATTAAACTTTTGGTAATAATCTTATCGACGATCGAATAGTTTGTTAGAGGTATGTACGAATCACGAGCACCATTAAACTTCTGTTGACAACTCCTGGCTTCTTTACAATCTCGTTGCAAAGAAAAGTTCTGGCTGGAACGAGCAATCGGTTTTTATAATAAATTGTAACACAAGAGCATCTAATTTGAACAAGAATTTTTTTAATTATTGCGAGAAGTAGCAAATTTTGTACTTGAAATAAATGATCTTTTAACCTTTAACCTTTATTCTTTTCCTATTGGATTACAAGGGTTCCGTCTCTCCTTATCCTCCATACATATGGCTTATTTTGTATAAAATAAAATATATAACTACTATCACAACAATACAATAATAACGATATAACAGCCTATGCTACAACCATAATAATAACTTAACATATAACAATATCTTAACCTAACCTAACATAAACATACTCTTATTTACACAGTTAAAACCATATCTTATCCCACCCCCCATCTTTGGTTTTCCCTTTGGACTATTAACCTTCACTTAGTGAAGGGTTTAAATATTATTATATAATAACGTTGTATGTACTCAGTGTACATAAATGAAAAATATATTTATACAATTTCACATTTTTTAAACAAACCATTCTACTCCACGTATTATAAATATTATTAAATAATATCCTGCACCAAGAAGTTAGGTGCAAAACAAGTATAGTAAAAATTTAGATATGGGTCAAGAGTGACTCGGTGTTAACTGTTCGAGGGTTAACTTGGTTCATCAACGATAGTGCTGCATGCAAGTTTACAAGGACGAAATATCTATTGAAAAATTGTGTATACTCGTATCGTGATCTCAACAAGTATGAAGAAATTCTAAATGCTAAATAGTTTTGCTTCCGAGACATTGGTAGTCTATTAAAGTTGTTTAAATTCTAAGCCTTTGACGAATACATAGTACACTTTTCCTTTTGTTTCGGTAAGAAATATAAATAAGCAAACTACTCGAATCAAAAATTTATTTGATACGTTAAAACATACTGATTCGGAAAGAATATAATATATTAGGGTGTCCCATAAGGTTCTTTTGCACCACGCTAGAAATGATATTAACAAGCAATTTTGTCAATTCTGTCAAATACTACCCAAATGCTGCCAAATGCTGCCAAATGCTGCCAAATATTGCCCAATACTACCAAATGCTGCCAAATACTGCACAATAATGACAAATACTACCAAATATTAACAAATACTGTCGAATACTACCAAATATTAACAAATACTGTCGAATACTACCCAATACTGACAAATACTGCCAAATACTGCCAAATACTGCCAAATACTGCCAAATAATGCCAAATACTGCCAAATACTGCCAAAAACTATTAAATACTGCAAAAAACTACTAAATACTGTCAAAAACTTAATAAAGTGAAAGCCGTCACAGCAGAAAAATGGACAGAGTTGGCGAACCGATGAGGCGTCATTTGTCATCGCGAAAATAGAAAAGAAATGAAGCATATTATAACTTAGGCCACTTTCGTGATCATATAAAGTATGTTACCGAACTGCTCGTACAAAGTAAAAAGGTGTGAATCTGTATAAAAATACAGAACAAGAATGTAAAATGACATCTTTCCGTACAAAGCTACGTGCAAAATTTTCGTACAGAGCGTTCGAATAAATTCACAGGTGCACTTGCATATGATCATATGATCACTTATGTTTACGTCCGAAGCATACCATTCTACTCTTCGAATTGCCATTTCGAATTCTTATATTACGCACAAGGTCTAAAAATTGAAGTAAAATTATTTCTCACAAGGAAAGTGCAAGTCCTTCGTGTCATTGAGTTAGTTGAAACTTTGCAGATTTGTAGATTTAGTCATCCAGTTCAAGAAATTAAACCATTATAAGGGCAACTACTCTATAGTTTTTGAGATATTAATGCTTAAAGCTTTATTATTCTTAACTAGAGATTTTTAGATTTATCGAATAGTTATCGATAGTTATCAAGTGGCATTGTGGCCTAACGGCACTTGATAAATATTCGAAATAAATCTGTAATTAAGGCAATAATAAAACTCTAATCATAAATATCTCGAAAACTATCGAGTAGTTGCACTTATAATGATATGAGCCGTTTATTTTGAAAGTGGCCTAAGTCCATTTGTCAATTATTTCCGGTTGTCTGTGGTTACATGTACAACTTCAAGTTATCTATCAACAAAGGATTTGAGGTTACTTATATTCCGAGAAAATATGAAAATTTTGGACACAAGTTTTCAGAGTTAATACAATAATTGAGCCGTTCATTTTGAAAGTGGCCTAAGTCCATTTATATTTAAATTGAGATATTTATTATTGATAATGTCCGAAGGCAGTGATGAAGGTTTTTCTAATTTTAATTAATTAGTATTAAACAAGTTAACCTCAGTTTTTGGACAATTGCTTTAGTTGAATAATCAGTTCGTTTAATTAATGCAGTTAAAAAAACTTTATGCAATATACATACTTACAGTTAAATATAAAACTTAAAATTTAATATTAAATTTTAGAAATTATTTCACCCATGGGGAAGAACAGAACGACCGGAACATCGTGATTTCTTCAAATCCCTTTCACACACACAAAATGTAGATGAGCAGTAAATTGTTTTGTAATTTATGTAGTTAAAAAATGTTTTGAATCGCATAAATTATGTTTTTGAAGTGTTGTAAAGATATATAAAATAAATAGAGTATTGTTTTTTTCAATTTGAAGCATCTTAAATTATGTTGAATGGACTTGGGCTCCTTCAAATTTTATAAGCAATCTGGTTGTTAATTTTGAAAGTGGCCTAACTCCATTCTTGGTAAGAAAACGCATATTATTCGCTTAATAATTGTCATTATTTTAATAGGAACTATAAATTTAACTCCTTTAAATAAATTTAAGTAGTATGACTCATTAGTATCCTGTACGTATATTTGTAATTGCTTTGAAACACAAACCGTTAAATATCTCAATTTAAGTATAAATGCACT
>NW_016909339.1:0-1536 GCF_001483705.2 Eufriesea mexicana | reverse complement strand
AACCTATCCTAACCGAACCTACCCAAGCTTTACCTAACCTATCATAACCAAACTCAACCTACCCAAACTACCTGACATAATATAACCAAACCTAACCTAACCTGATCTAACCTAACCAAGCTAATCTTGCTCAGCCCAACCTAACCTAACCTAACCCAACCAATCCTAACCAAACCTTATCCAACCTCACCTAAGCTCACCTAGCTTAACCAATCGTAAATAATATCGCTTAGACTGCATCGTCCTCTATTGGTATAACACGCAACGCCAAACGGAATGTAGTGGAGCACGGAGGAGCGAAGGTATGCACCGAGTAAGAGTATAAAGCAAGAGAGTCAATGTTATCCTAACCTACCCTAACCCAGCCAACCTTAGCGAAACGTAACCTAACTCAGGTAGACATTCCGAGGCCACTATTCCTGGCATTCCCAGAGGCAAGCAGAGTACAGGAGAGATCGGTGGATCTCAGAAATCATCCGCATGGCTGTGTATGTCGCAAAAGTCAGAGCCACCACAAGCTAACATAACATAACGTAGTCTAACCGAAAGGAACATAGCCCAAACCAACGTGCCGCGCCCGCTGTTGCTGCCGCCGCAGATCTGAGCAGAATATAGCACAGCGCAGTCGTTCGCGGGGATCCAGAGGATAGCACAGAACTTCACAAATGTCGAAGATATACCAACTTAACCAATTGCAAGCTAACCTAACATATCCTAACCAAGCATAACCTAACCTGACCTGGCCTGACCTGACCTGACCTGACATTATCTGATCTGACCTGACCCGACCTGACATTGCCTCGCCTGACCTATGCTGACCTGATCTGTCCTGACATGACATGACATGACCTGACATGACCTGAACCGACCTGACCCGAACTGCCCTGACCCGTCATGGCCAGACCTGACACGACCTGACCTGACCTGGGAAGGCCATACCTGACCAGACCTGCCCTGACCTGACCTGACGTGAGTTGACCTGGCCCGACCTGACTTGACCTGACCTGACCTGACATGACGTGGCCTGACATTGCCTGGCCGTGCCTGACCTGACCTGTCTTGACCTGACCTGAACTGATTTGACCTAACCTAACCTAACCCGACCTGACATGGCCTGGCTTGACCTGTCCTGACCTGACCTGACCTGACACGACCTGACTTGACCTGACCTGGCCTGACGTGGCCTGTCATTGCCTGGCATGGCCTGACGTGGCCTGCCATTGCCTGGCCTGGCCTGACCTGCACTGACCTGACATGAACTGTCCTGACATGACCTAACATAACCCAACCTAACTTAACTTAACCTACCCTAATATAACCCAACCAATCCTAACCTAACCTAACCTAACCTAACCCAACCCAACCAATCGTAACCTATCGTAATCAAACCTAACCTAAACTCACCTAACCTAACCTAACCTAACATAACATATCCTAACCTGACCTGACCTGACCTGACCGGACCAGACATTAGCTGAACTGACCTGACCTGACCTGACATGCCCCGACCTGACATGCCCCGACCTGACCTGACCT
>NW_016909338.1:0-733 GCF_001483705.2 Eufriesea mexicana | reverse complement strand
ATATTAGTCGAAAATGTCAATCAAATTGAATTTTCCGGCTAGATTCTACAGCACTGCATTGGCCATAGCAAGCCAAAAGGATCTTTCCTCCATACCTATGCAAGGAAGCTAGCCCACCACGATATTAGTCGAAAATGTCAATAAAATTGAACATTCCAGCCAGATTCTGCAGCATTGCAATGGCTATAGCTTGCCAATATAATCTTTCCTCCTTGTTCATGCAAGAAAGTTAGCTCACCACAATACTAGTAGAAAATGACAATAAAATTGAACTTTCCATCCAGATTCTGAAGCATTGCAATGGCAATAGCACGCCAATAGAATCATTCCTCCTTATTTATGCAAGAAAGTTAACTCTATCTTTCCTCCATACTTATGCAAGGAAGCTAGCCCACCACGATATTAGTCGAAAATGTCAATAAAATTGAACATTCCAGCCAGATTCTGCAGCATTGCAATGGCTATAGCTTGCCAATATAATCTTTCCTCCTTGTTCATGCAAGAAAGTTAGCTCACCACAATACTAGTAGAAAATGACAATAAAATTGAACTTTCCAACCAGATTCTGTACCATTGCAATGGCAATTGCACGCCAACAGAATCATTCTCCCTTATTTATGCAAGAAAGCTAACTCACCACAATATTAGTCGAAAATGTCAATAAAATTCCATTTTCCGGCCAGATTCTACAGCATTGCAATGGCTATAGCGCGCCAAAAGGATCTTTCCTCCA
>NW_016909337.1:102510-127732 GCF_001483705.2 Eufriesea mexicana | reverse complement strand
CTCCTAATGTTGTGTCAATATACGTTCGGTTAGTTTGGGTTGGGTAATGTTTGGTCTGGGTAGATTTAACTTTTGCGCTGTACGCAGCCATTCGGTGGTTTTCTGCGCCCTACTGTGCTCAAGTATGTCCTGCTTTGCTCTGGGGAGGGCAACAATAGCGGTCTCGGCACGTTAGGTTATGCAAGGCTATATTTGTCTGTGTTCTGTTTGTTTTGGTTAGGCATGGGTAGGTAGGTACATTCTGATATACACTGCGTTTATATGGATTTCTGCGTTCTACTCTCCTCTACGGAGTTCCGCTTGCGTCAGCGGAGGACGGAAATAGTAGTCTCGGCACGCTAGGTTGAGTTAGGTTACGCTTGATTATGTTACGGTTTGTTATGTAAGGAGAGGATAGCCTTCATTTCAGTGCCATAGTCTGCTATTAGGTGAATTTCTCCTCCATACAGTACTTTAGTTTTTTCAGCTCGGCTCTGGGAAGGCTTGCAATAGTGGTCTCGGTGCGTTATGATGAGACATGTTACGTTCGGTTAGGTTGGTTAAGGCTAAGTTTGGTCTGGATTGCTTTAACTTATGTGCCGTACACTGCTGTTCCGTGGACTTCTGCTTTATACTGCGCTCTAGTGTGTCCTGTTTGATTCTGGGGTGTCCAGCAATTTTCGTCGCGGCACGTCGGCGTAAGCTAGGACACGTGCGGATATGTTACAATTCTCTGGGTTAGGAGTGGATCGCTAACCCTTTAGTGCTACATTCTGCTACTAGGTGGACCTCTGCACCAAACAGTACTCTCACGTTTTCAGCCTGGATCTGTTAAGGCCAACAATAGTGGTCTCGTCACGTAACGTTGTGTGAGGCTATGTTCGGTTAGGCTGGGTCAGGCTAAGTTTGGTCGAGGCAGCATGAACTTCTGCGCAGTGCTCTGCTATTAGGTAGATTTCTGCGCTCTACTGTGCACAAGTATGTCCTGTTTGGCTCAGTGGAGGGCAACAATGGTGTTATCGGCACGTTATGTCGACTCAGGTTACGTTCGGTTATGCTGGGTCGCTCAACTGCGCTCTAGTACGTCCTGCTTGGCTTTGGGGAGGCCAGTAATAGTGGTCGCGGCACGTCAGCGTAAGTTCGGGTGCGATCGGTTATGTGACGATTCTTTAGGTTATGGGAGGATAACTACAACATTAGTGCTGTGTTCTGCTATTAGGTGGATTTCTCCGCCCTACAGTGCTCTAATATTTTCAGCTTGGCTCTGGCAAGGCCAGCAATAGTGGTCTTGGCACGTTATGTTGTGTCAGGTTACGTTCGGTTACGTTATGTCAGGGTAGGTTTGGCCAGAATAGCTTTAACTTATGTGCTGTACACTACCGTTAGGTGGATTTTCGCGCTCTACTGTGCTGTAGTATGTCCAGCTTGGCTCCGGTCGCGGGTGTGTTGGGGCGACAATAGCGGTCTCGGCACGTTAGGTTGAGCTACGTTACGTTGGTTTTGTTACGGTTGGTTAGGTTTGGAGGTGATAGCTTTGACTTTAGTCCTATAGTCTGCTATTAGGTGGATTCCTGCCCCCTACAGTGCGTTAATGTTTTCAGCTTGGTACTGGGAAGGTCATCAACAGAGGTCTCGTCTCCTTATGTTGAGTCATGTTGCGTACGTTAGGATGGGTTATGCAATCATTGGTCGTCATGGCTACAACTTGTGCGCTGTACGCTGCCTTTCGGTGGATTTCTGCTCGACTCTGTGGAAGTCAGAAATACTGGTTTCCTCCCGTTATGTTGAGTGAGGTTACGTTCGGTTACATCATGTCGTTTTGGGTAGGTTTGGATAGATCTGATATCCGTGGTGTGCACTGCTATTCGGCGGACTTCTGCGCTCTACTGTGCGTTATTATGATCTGCTTGGCTTTGGGGAAGCCGGTATTAGTGGTCTCGGTACGACAGGTTGGGATAGGATACGTTTGGTTAGGTTATGTTAGCTTTGGTTAGATTTAGATATCTACGACTTTTCTGCTTTACATTGCGATTCTATTGATACCTGCTATCTTCTCTCCCATATTATGCTCAGCTAGGCCCGCTGGGAGTTGGGGGGAGCAATTCTGGTCGCGGCACGTTAGGCTGAATTGTATTACGTTTGGTTAGGTGAGGATTGGCTGGGTTATGTTCGGATTGCTTTGACTTATGTGCTCAACACTGATATTCTATGAACTTCTGAGCTCCGCTGCGCTCTATCATATTCTGCTTGCCTCTGGGGAAGTCGGCGATAGTGGTCGCTGCACGCTAGGTTTAGTTATTCTGCGTTAGGTTAGGTTAGGTTAGGTCTTGTAAAGTTAGGATATATTTGGCTTTTGCTCTATACAATGCTATTTGGCGACCCTTTGCGTTCTACTGTGCTCTACTGTACCCTGTTCGAATCTGGTGAGGCCAGCGATGGTTGTCGTGCCACGACAGGTTTTGTTGGGTTTCGAATGGTTAAGCCATATTTGTTCGGGTTAGGTTTGGATTGCTCTGACATTCTTGGCAAGGACTGCTATTCTGTGGACTTCTGCGCTCTACTGTGCCCTAATTTGCTCTGCTTGTCTCTGGGGAGGCCAGAAATGGTGTTCTCGGCAAGTTATGTTTATTTAGTCCACGTATGGTTAGGTTAGGTTAGGTCAGGTTAGAATATGTTATCTTTGCCTTTCGTGCATTACGCATCAATGCGTCGGCTTTCTGCGGTCTACTATGCTCTAGTCTGTTCTGCTTGACCTGGGAAGGTCAGAAGTAGTGGTCTAAGCGCGTTAGGTTTGGAAATGTTACGCTTGGTATTGCTGTGTGTGGGTGGGTTAAGCTATGACGGCTCTGAGATTTGTGATACACACTGGCATTTGGCCGCTTTTCTGCGCACTGTTGTGATCAACAATGCCCTGCTTTGCACTGGGGAGGCCTTAAACTGTGGCCCGGCGAATTCGGTTGCGTTATCGTACGTTTGGTTAGGTTAGGTTAGGTTAAGTTTGGTAAGGTAACGATTACTTTGACTTTTGTGCCATTCGCTGCAATGCGGTCGATTACTGTTCTCTAGTATATTCTGCTTGACGCTCTGGATGCCAGCAATACCGGTCGTGGCACGTTACTTTGTGTTATGATGCGGTTGGTCATGTTAGGTTAGCTTAAGTTTCGTCAGGTTATTCTTGACTTTTGTGCTACACACTGCTCTTCGGTGGATTTCTACGCACTACGTTGCTCTACCATACTTTGCTCGACATTGGGGTGTCCGGTGATAGTTGCCACGTCACCTTAGCTTGCGCTATACTACTTTCAATAAGGTTATGTTTGTCTGGGTTAGGATGGGATATCTTTCACCTTCGTGCTATCCATTGCCGTCCTATGGACCTCTGCGCTCTACTCTCCTGTAGTATGCCATGCTAGGCTCGAGGGAGTCCAGCAATCGTGGCCCGACGCGTCATGTTGTATCAAGTTACGTCTGGTTAGGTTAGGTTAGGTCAGGTAATATTAGGTTGTCCTTGAATTTTGCGCTGGACACTGCAATGTTGCGAATTTCGGCGTTCCACTGTGCTGTAGTATATTCTGGTTGGCTCTGCAGAGTTCAGGAATAATGATCTAGGTGCTTTAGGTTGAGCTAGGTCACGTTTGGCTATGCTACGCTTAGTTAGGTTAGGCTATAGTATATTTTACCTTTGCGCTATAAGCAGCTGTTCGGTGTATTTCTGCGCTCTCCTGTGCTCTACAATACTCTACTCGTCTCTGGGGAGGACAGCAATAGTGGTCGCGGCACGTTTGGTTGAGGTAGATTACGTTTGGCTAGGTTAGATTACGATGTGTTAGGTTAGGATAGCTTTGTCTTTTGTGGTACGCACTGCTATTCTATAGACCTCTGCGCTCTTCTTTGCGCTATCGCACTCTGCTTTTCCATGGGGACGCCAGGAATTGTGTTCTGGGCACGTTAGCTTTAGTTACGTTACGTTTTGCTACGTTAGGTTTGGGTAAGTTTGGTTAGGACGGCTTTGACTTTTGTGATATACACCGCAATTCTGTGGATCCTGCGAGCTACTCTGCACTAATATGCTCTGATTGGCGCTGGGGAGGACAGCAATAGTGGCCTCGGCACGTTATGTTCAATTGGGCTGCGTTCGTTTTGCTTACGTTTCGATAGGTTAGGATACGATAGCCTTGATTATTGTCCTATAGACTGATATTCGGCGCATTCCTGAGCTCCACTGCGTTCTAATATCCCCTGCTTTGATCTGGGAATGCATGAAACTGTGGCCGCGGCGCGTTAGGTATAGTTATGTTACGTTCGGTTAGGTTAGGTTTGTCTGGATTTGGTCAGGATATCTTTGACTTTCGCGTTTTACGCGGCCATTTTGAGGACCTCAGGGCTCTGCTCTCCTCTAATATGCTCCGCTTGGCGCTGGGAAGGCCAGCAATGGTGGTCTCGGCACGTAAGGTTTAGTGAGGCTGCGTGTGGTTAGGTCACGTTTGGTTAGGTTAGTATAGGATAGCCTTGACTTTTGTGCTATACACTGCTGTTTGGTGGATCTATGAACTCTATATTGCTCTATTATGCTCTGCTCAGCTCTCGGGTGGCCAGCAATAGCCGTAGCGGCACGTCAGTTTTGGTTACAGTACGTCTGATTACGTTACGTTTCGATAGGTTAGGTCAGGATAACCTAGACTTTTGCTCTGTACACTGCTATTCGGCGGATTTCTGCGCTTTACTGTGCTCTAGTGTATTCCGCCTTGCCGTGGGACGTCAGCAATAGTGGTCTAGGCACGTTATGTTGTGTTAGGTTACGTTTGGCCTTATTACGTTTGTTTTGGTTAGGACATAGTAGACACGACCTTTGTGTATTACACTTCAATGCGACGGATATCTGCGCTCTACTTTGCTTTAGCTTATTCTGCTTGGCTCCGGAGAGGTCAGGAGTAGCGGTATGGGCACGTTAGGTTGGGTAATGTTACATTTGGTTGTGATACGTTTGGCTACGTTAGAATAGGGTAATCATTAGCTTTGTGTTATAAACTGCTATTCGGTGCATTTCTGCGATCGCCATTGCTCTACTACACCATGCTCGAATCTGAGGAGCCCAGCAACGGCCGTCGTGGCACGATAGGCTGTATTAGGGTACATTCGCCTCGGTTAGGCATGTTTACGCTTGGTCAGGATTGCTTTGGCTATTGTGTTATACTTTGCTATTCGGTAGACTTCTGCGCACAAATGTGCTCTAACATCTTCTGCTTGGCACTGTGGAGGAGAGCAATAGTGGCCGCGGCACGTTATGTTGTGTCAGTCCACGTTCGTTTGGGGTTTATTTTGTCAGGTTAGGTTAGGATATCTATGACATTTGTGCTTCACAATGCAATGCGGCGGATTTCGGCTCACTACCGTGCTCTAGTATATTCTGACTAGCTCTGCGAAGTTCAGCAGTAGTTGTCCAGGCTCGTTAGGTGGAGTTATGTTACGTATGGCTACGTTATGTTTGGCCACGTTAGGCCAGGAAAGCTTTCACTTTTGTGCTATGCACTGCTCTTCCGTGGATTTCTCCGCTCTACTGTGATCTAATATGCTCTGCTTAGCTCAGGGGTGGCCAGAAATGGTGGTCGTGACATGTTATATGTTAGATAATGTTTGGTATGGTCAGGTTATGTTCTGTTAGGTCACTGTATCCTTGACTTTTGTGATCAACACTGCTATCCTATGGACCCCTAGGCTCTACTGTACTTCGCTTGACTCTCGGGAGCCCAGAAATAGTAGTCGCGGTGCGTTAGCGTGGGTTATATTGCGCTTGGCTATGTTAGGTTACGATGTGTTAGGTGAGGATAGCTTCGACGTTTGTGCAACACGCTGCTATTCTATGGACTTTTGCGCTCTCCATTGCCGCATCACATATTGCTTGTCTCTGTGGACGCTAGGAGTAATGCCCTCGGCACGTAAGATTGAGTTATGCTAGGCTTGGTTATGATAGGTTTGGCTATGTTTGATTAAAACAGCTTTGACTTTTGTGCTATACAGTGCTATTCGGACGATTTCAGCGTTCTACATTGCTCTACCATACTCTGCTTAACTGTCGTGAAGCCAATAAAAGCAGTCGTGGCACGTCAGTTATGCTTACTTACGTTAGGTTTGGTCAGGGTAGTATTGGATTGCTTTGACTTTTGCGCTCTACACTCCTATTCGTCGAATTTCTGCGCTCTGCTGTGCCGTAATATTCTCTGCTTGGTCCTGGGCAGGCCAGCAATTCTGGCCTCGTCAAGTAACGTTGAGTTAGGTTACGTTTGGATACGTTAAGTTTGGTTCGGTTAGGGCAGGATACCTCCGACTTTTGGCTATGCACTTATATTTGGTGGATTTCTGCGCTTCACTGTGCTCTAATATTTTCTGCTTAGCTCTGGGGTGGCCAGCGAGTGTGCCCTTGGCACGATAGGTTGAGTTCTGTTACGTTCGGTTATGTTAGGTTTGGTAAGGTCAGGATTCGGTAGGTTTGACTTTTGTGCTATACGCTGCGATTCTAAAGATTTCTGCGTTCTACTCTCCTCCCATACGTCCTGCTTGGCCCTGTGGAGGCCAGCAACAGTGGTCTCGGCACGTCGGGTTTAGTTTTGATACGATCGGTTGTGTGACGATTGCTTACGTTAAGATAGGATAACCTTGGCTTTTGTACTATACACTGTTATCCGCTGATTTTCTGCATTTTACCTTGCTCCAGTATGTTCTGCTTGGCTGTGGGGAGGCCAACAATAGCGGTCTCTGCACCTTAGGTTGAGTTAAGTTACGCTTGTCTACGTCACGTTTTGTTAGGTTAGGACGTGACATCTTCGACTTTTGAGCCATAGACCGCAATTCTGTGGATTTCTGCGCTCTACTGCGCTCTAGTACATTCTGCTTGGCTCTTAGGATCGCATCAATAGAGGTGACGCCTCGTTAGACTCAGTTAGGTAACGTTCGGTTATGTTACGATTTGTTATGTTAGGAGAGGATAGCTTTACCTTTTTTTGCTACACACAGCTATTCGGTGCATTTCTGCGCTTTACTGTGTTCTAGTATGTCCCGCTTGTCCGTGGGTAGACCAGAAACAGTGGTCTCATCACGCAAGTGTGCGTTACGTTAGGTTTGTGTGTGTTATGGTTGCTTAGACTAGGAAGGCATAGCTTTGACTTTTGTAACATAAGCTGCTACTCGGTGAATATCTGCGCTCTACACAGTTAAAATATGCAATGCTTGTCTCTGCGGAGGCTAGCAATAGTGGTCTCAGCACGTTAGGTTAACATAGGTTACGCTTGGTCTGGTTATGTTATGTTGGTTTCGGTTAGGTTAGCTTTGAATTTTGTGCTGTACACTTTTGTTCGGCGGATTTTTGCTCTTTACATTGCTCTGCCATACTCTGCTCAGCTCTGCGGACGCCAAGAATAGTTGCCGCCGCACGTTAGTTTGAGTTAAATTACGTTTGGCTAAGTTAGGTTACGTAGGGTTAGTTTAGGACCTCATTGACTTTTGTGATGCACACTGCTATTCTATGGACATCGGCGCTCATCTCTGCGCTATCTCACCCTGCTTTCCTCTGTGGACGCCAGGAATGGTGCTCTCGGTCCGATAGGTTTGGCTATGTTACGTTTGGTTTGCCCAGGCTTGGTCAGGTTTGGTTTGGGTTGAATTCACATTTGTGCTATACCCCGATATACGGTCGATTTCGGGGTTCCACATTGCTCCGCTATGCTTTGCTTAACTCTCGTGAAGCCAGCAGTAGCGCTCGTGGCACGTCAAATTGAGTTTACGTTACGACAGCTCATGTTACGTTTGGCTATGTTGGGACAGGACAGCCCTGACTTTTGTTCTATACACAGCAACTGGGTGGATTTCAAAGCTCTCCACTGCTCTACCATAGACTGCTCGACTCTGGGGAGCCCAGCAATAGCGGTCTCGTCCCGTTCGTTCGAATTACTCTGCGTTCGGATCGGTTAAGTTAGCCTGGGTAAGGATCTAATAGCTTTCACTTACGTGCTATACTGTTGTTCGGTGGATCTTTGCGCTCTACGTTGCTCTACTGTACTCTGCTCGACACTCGGAATGACAAAAATAGTGGCCGTGGTTCGTAAGGTAAAGTTATGTCACGATGGCCAGGTTAGGTTTAGTTACTGTAGGGGAGGACTGTTTTGACTTCTGCGCTATACACTGCTCTTCCGTGGATTCCAGCGCTCTTCTGTGATCTAGTATGCTCTGCGTGGCGCATAGGGGGCCAGCAGTATTTGTCTCTGCTCGTAAGATTGAGTTATGTTACGTTTGGTTAGGATAGCTTAGGTTAGGTATGGTCAGGAAATGTTTGACCTTCGTGCTATTCGCTTCGCAATGCACTCGGCTACTGCGCTCCACTGTGCTTTAGTATGTTCTGCTCGGCTCTGGGAGCCAAGCAATGGTGGTCTCGGCACATTAAGTTGTGGCAGGCTACGTTCGGTTATGTTACGTTTGGTTTGGTCAGGATAGGATAGTTTTGACCCTTGTGCTATACACTGCTGTGTGGTGGGTTATTACGCTCCACTGTGCTCTAGTATATTCTGCTCGGCTCTGCGGATGTAAGCAATAGCAGTCTCGACACGATACGTTTTGTTATGCTACCGTCGTTTATGTTACGTTTGGATGGGTATGGCTAGCTTCGACTATTGTACTGTGCACTGTGATTCTGTGGGTTTCTGGCCTGTACTCTCTACTAGAGTCTCCTGCTTGTCTCTGTGGAGGGCAAGAAAAGTGGTCTCGGCACGTTAGGGTGAGTCATGTTACGTTTGGTTACGTTACGTTTGGTTGGGTTAGGATATGATAGTTTTGGCTTTTGTGCTGTACAATACTATTCAGTGTATTTCTGCGCTCTACTGTGATATAATATTCCCTGCTTTGATATGGGAATGCCAGGAATGATGGTCGCTGCAAGTTAGGTTGTGTTGTGGTGCGTTCGGTTTGAATAGGATTGGTTAGGTTTGTTTGGGATAGCTTTGTCTTTTGTGCTTTACACTGCAATGGGGCGGGTTCCAGCGCTCTATTGTGCTGTATTATATTCTGGTTGGCTCTGTGGAAGTCAGCAGTAGTAGTCTAGGCACGGCATATCTTGTTAGGTTACGTTTGGCTATGGTATGTTTGGCTATGTTAGGCAGGGATAGCTCCGAGTTTTGTGCTATACACTGCTGTTCGTTGGAATACTGCGCTCTTCTGTGCTCTAATATGTACTACTTGTCTCTTGGGAGGCCAGCAGTGGTGGCTTCGGCTCGCTAGGTTTAGTTAGCCATCGTTCGGTTAGGTTAGGTTGGTTTGAGTCCGGTCAGGATAGCTTCGACTTTTCCGCTATACGCTGCACTTATATGGGCTTCTGCGCTCCACTCTCCTCCAGTATGTTCTGCACGGCGATGGGGAGGCCAGTAATAGTGGCCTACGCACGGTAGGTTGGATTTGGTTGCGTTTGGTTATGCTACGTTTGGTTAGGATATGGTATGGTAGCCTTGACTTTTGTGTCACACACTACTGTTCGGCGGATTTCTTCGCTCTACATTGTCATACTATTCCCCGCTCGGCTCTGAGGTGGCCAGTAATAGTTGCTGCGACACGATAGGTTTAGTTACGCTAAGTTTGGCTAGGCTAGTTTGTGCTAGGTTTGGTTATGATGGCTTCGACGTATGCGGTGTACACTTCCAACAGCCGGATTTCTGCGGTCTACCATACGCTAATATGATCTGCGTGATTCTGTGGAAGCCAGAAATGGTGGTAGCTGTGCGTTAGGTTGAGTTAGGATACGCTTGGTTAGGTTACGTTTGCTTGGGGTCGGGTGGTTTGCTTTCACTTTCTTGGCAAAGACTGTTGTTCGGTGGATTTCTGCACTCTACTCCGCTCTACCGTACTTTGCTCGACTCTGTGAAGTCAAACAGTAGTGGTCGCTACACGTTAGGCTGTGTTATGTTACGTTCGGGTATGTAACGATTGGTTAGGTTAGGAGATGATAGCTATGACTAATGTGCTATACACTGAAATTCGGCGGATCCCTGCATTACAATGTGCTCTAATATGTTCAGGTCGGCCCTGGTAAAGACAGCAACAGTGACATCGGCTCATTATGTTGAGTTAGGATACGTTTGGGTGGTTTGGGTTAGATCAGGTTGGGTTAGGTTATCTTCACCTTTGTGCCTCTAACTGCAACGCCACGGATTTCTGTGATCTCCTGTGCTCTGGTATATTCTACTTGGCTATGTGAGGGACAGCAATAGTGGTATCGGCACGTTAATCTGAGTTATGTTACGATGGGCTGTGTTAGGAGGGATGGCTCTGACTTTTGCGCTATACACTGCTGTTCGTTGGATTTCTGCGCTCTACTATGATGTAATATGCTCTGCTTGGCTTTGGGGAGGCCAGAAATTGTGGTCGCGGTACCTTATGTTGAGTTAGGTTACGTTCGCTTAGGTTATGTTTGCTTGGGTTTGGTTTGGATATCTTTGTCTTTCTCGGCATAGACTGTTATCCGGTGGGTTTCTGCGCTCTACTGCGACCATATAAGTTCATACTGGCTGTGGGAAACACTGCAATAGTGGTCTTGGCCCGTTGGGCTGAGTTTGGCTACGTGAGGTTGGGTTAGGTTGTACCTGGTTGGGCTAGGGTGTCTTCGAGTCTTGCGCCTTACACTGCAGCGCCGCGGATTTCTGTGCTCTGCGGTGCTCTAGTCTATTCTGCTTGGCATTGTGGAGGTCAGCAATACTGGCGTGGGGTGGTTAGGTGAAGTCAGGTTACGTTCGGTTTTGCTACGTTTGGCTATGTTGGCATAGGGTAACTTTGACTTTTGCGCCATACACTGCTATTCGGTGGAATTCGGCGCCCTACTCCGCTCTAGCTTATTCTGTTGTGTTCTAGGCACTTTGGGCTGGGTTGTGTTACGTTTGGCTATGTTACGCTCGGTTATGTTACGATATGGCAGCTTCGACTTTTGTACCATGCACTGCTATTCGGTCGAACTCTGCTCTCTAAATTGCTCTAATATGCTCTGCCTGGGTCTGGCGAGGGCAGCAACAGTGGTCTCGGCACGTTAGTTTGAGTTAAGTTACGCTGAGGTATTCGTCGGTTGGTTTGGTTAGGAGGTGGCAGCTTTGACCTTTGTGCAGTGCATTCTTGCACAGTGGATTTCTGCGATCTATTGCGGTCATATGCGTTCTGCTTGGCCCTGGGAAGGCCAGGAATAGTGGTCGCGGTACGTTGTTTTGAGATAGGCTACATTTGGTTAGGTTAGATAAGGTCAGGTTGGGTTAGGATATCTTCGACATTTGTGCTTTGTACTGCAATGCAGCACATTTCTGAACTGAACTGGGCTACGGAATATTCTGCTGGGTACTTGGAGGTCAGCAATGGTGATCTGTGCACGTTAGGATGAGTAATGTCAACTTTGGTTATGTTAGGTTAGGTTAGGTTTGCTTGGATATCTATGACTTTCGCCATATGGGCTGCATTCTGTTAGATTTGTGCGGTCTACTATGCCCTAGCATATTCTGCATGCCTCTGTGGATGCCAGTGACAGTGATCTCGACCACTATTGCTGGCCTCCCCAGAGCGAACCAGAATATACTGGAGCTCAGTAGAGCGCAACAACACACCGCATTGCAGTGTATTGCAGAAAAGTGGAAGATATCCTAGCCCAAAGTGTCCTAACCTAACCTAACCGAACGTAGCCTAGCTCAACATAAAGAGCTGCGACCACAATTACTGGCCTCCCTAAAGAGAAGCAGAACATATTAGAGCACAGTAGAGCGCAGAAGTCCACCGAAAAGCTGTGCATAGCATAAAAGTCTATACTAGCCTATCCTATCCTAACCAAACGCAACATAACCATACGCAATATAACGCAACCAAACGTACAGTGACCACTATTTCTTCCCTCCCCAGAGACAAGTAGACCAGAATAGAGCACCTTGGACCGCAGAAATCCGCCGAATTGCTGTGCATAGCGCAAAATTTGGAGCTATCCGAAGCATACTAATCCTAACCTAACATAGACGAACATAACCTACCTCAACATATCGTTCCGAGAACATTACTGGTGGCCTTCTCAGTGCAAAGCTCAACATACTAGAGAACTGTAGAGCGTTGAAATAGCAGTGTACTGCGCAAAAGTTGAAGCTATCTCCTCCAAACATGTCCAATCGTTATGTAACCATACGTAACATAACACATCCTAACGAGCCGCGAGTACGATTGCTTGCATTCCCAAAGCCAATCAGAAAATATTAGTGGATTGTAGAACGCATGAATCCATAGAATCGCAGTGAAAATTGGAAAAGTTGAAGCTACCCATGCCTAACCCAAGAAAAGAGATCGTAACCCAACATTCTCTAACTCAACATTACGTGCCGCGACCACTATTGTTGGCATCCTCAGCGCCAAACAGAGCATATTAGAGAGCAGCAGAGGGCAGAAGTCAACCGAAGAGCAGTGTAGAGCACAAAGATCAAAGCTATCCCATCCTAACGTAGCCAAGCCTAACCTAACCAAACGTAATCTAACTCAACGTAACCCGCTGCGACCAATATTGCTGGCTTCCCCAGGGCCATGCAGAACTTATTAGAGTAAATTAGGGCACAGAAATAAATAGAATCGCCATGTATATCTGAAAATCAAAGCTACCCAAGCCATTCCCTTGCAAATTTAAGCTAACAATACGTAACCTGACACAACCAAACATGACGCGGCCACTATTTCCGGCCTCTACAGGGTAAGGCAGAGCATATTGAAGCACAGCAGAGGGGAGAAATTCACCGAATAGGAGTGTATAGCTCAAAAGTTAAAGCCATCCTTTCCTGACCCAACAAGCCGTAACATAACAAAACGTAACATAGCTCAAAGTGACTTGCCGCGACAACCATCGCTGGCCTCCCCAGATTCGAGCAGAGGATGGTGGAGCACAGTAGAGCGCAGAATTCCACCGAATAACAGCGTACAACACGAAGGACGAAGCTACACTATCCTAACCCAAACTAATGTAACGTAACCAAACCTAACCAAATTCAACTTAACGTGTCCAGACCACTATTGCTGGCCTCGAAAGCGCCAAACAGAATGTCGTACAGCACAGTAGAGCGCAGAAATCTCCCGAATAACAGTAAATAGCGCGGAAGTCAAGACTATCCTGACCGACATAAATCTTACCTAACCTAACTGAACGTAATATAACTCGACGTATCGTGCTGAGAAGAATATTTCTGCCCTCCGCAGAGCCAAGCAGAAAATATTAGAGCTCAATAGAACGCAGAAACCCACTGAAACGCAGTGTACAGCACAAAGGTCAAAGCTGTCCTACCCTAACCAAGCCAAACGTAACGTAACCGTTCGCAACATATCTCGGCCTACCGTGCCTATACCACAATTGGTGTCTCCACAGAGCCAAGCAGAATATACTGGAGAAGAGCAGAGCGCAGATATCTACGGAGTAGCAGTATAAAGCACAAAGGTCAAGGCTAACCTATCCTAACATGACCAATCGTAACGTAACCAAAAGCATCCTAGCTCAAACCAATGTGTCGAGACCACTACTACTGGCCTCCACAGGGACAAGCAGAATGTAGTAGAGCATAGCAGAGCACTGAGATCCACCGAATAGCAGTGTGTGGCAAAAATGTCAAGGAAATCATATCCTAACTTAACCTATAGTAACAAGACCAAACGTAACTTATCTCAACCTGACGTTCCACGACCACAATTGCAGGCCCGCCCGGTGCCATGCAGGGTATACAGGAGAACAGTAGAGCGCAGAAACCCACCGAAAGGGATTGCACAGCACGGAAGTCAAAGCTACACTATCCTAGCCTAACCAAGCTTGACGTAATAAAACGTATCGTAAATAAACCTTACGTTCCGAGACTACCATTGCTGGCCGTCCCAGTGTCGAGCGGAACGCAGTGGAGAAGAGTTGCGCCCAGAAATTCATTAAATCGCGGAAGACAGCAGAAAAGTCAAGGCTATCCAAACTTAACCCCAACAAACATACACTAACCAAATGTAGCCTGACTCAACCTATCTTTCGGAGATCACCATTGCTGGCTTCCTGAGAGTCAAGCAGGTCGTACCAGTGCTCAGCAGTGCGCAGATATCCACCGAATAGCAGTGTATAGCATAAAAGTCAAAGCCATACTATCCCAATATAGCCAATAGTCACATAGGCGAACGTAACATTTCTCAACACAACGGGCAGAGTCCACTGGAGCCGGCCACCCCGGGGCCAAGCAGAATATCGTAGAGCACAGAAGGGCGCAGATATGCAACGAATAACAGTGTATAGCACAAAAGTCAATGCTACCCTTACAGACCTTAGCCTAACCTTACCTAAACAAGCGTAACCTAACCCAAACTAACGTGTCGAGGCCACTATTGCTGGCTTCCACAGAGACAAGCAGAAAATATTAGAGCTCGGTAGAGCGCTGAAGTCCACCGAATAGCGGTATATAGCACGAGAGTCAAAGCTTTCATTACCGAACTGGACTCAGTTTAGCCTGCCCACACTTAACATAACACAAACTTTCGTGGCGACAACGCAATTGCTGGCATGCCCAAATCCATGCAGGAAATATTAGAGCACAGTAGTGCACAGGAATCCACCGAATAGCAGTGTACAGCACGAACGTCAAAGCTCCCATATCCTAAACTAACCAAACTTTACGTAAGCATACGTAGCGAAACCCAACATAAAGAGACGAGTCCACTATTACTGCCCCAAAGTGCCGAGCAGAGCGCATTAGTGCAATGTATAGCGCAGAAATCCACAAAATAGCAGTGTATAGCGCAAAAGATAATGCTATCCTATCCTAACCTTTCCAATCGTAACATAACCGAACGCAACCAAATTAAAGCTAACGGGGCGAGACCACTATTGCAGGCCTCCCCAGAGCCAAGCAGAATACATAAGAGAACAGCAGGGCGTAGAAGTTCGCCGCGTTGCAGTGTAGAGGACAGAAGTCAACGATATCCAAGCCACTCCTGATCCAACCTAAACTGACCAAACGTTGCCAGCACAATATAAAGGACCGAGGCCACCATTGCCGGCGTCCCCAGAGACATGCAGAGCATACTAGAGCACAGTAGGTCGCAGAAATCTACCAAGAAGCAGCGTACCGCACAAAAGTCAAAGCTGCCATATCCTAACCTAACCAAACGTGACGTGGCCGGACGTAAAACAGAACATTCCAACGTGCCGCAACCACCATTGCTGTCCACCGCAGAGCCAAGCAGGGCATATTAGAGAAATGTATTTCGTAGATATCCACCGAATAGCAGCGTATAGCGCAAATATCGACGCCTTCCTTACCAAACTTATCCTACCCTGACCAAACAAAACGTAACATAACACAACCAATCGCGACATGACCAGTATTGCTGGCCTCCACAGAGCCAAGCAGAATATACTAGAGCACAGTAGAGCGCAGTAACCCACCATATAGCAGTGTTTAGCATAAAACCCTAAGCTACTCTATCCTAACATTACCAAGCGTAATATATCTAAGCGTTATATATCTCAAACTAACCTGCCGAGACCACTGTCGCTGGACTCCCGAAAACCAAGCAATACGTACTAGAGCGCATTCGAGCACAGAAATCCACCGAACAACAGTGTGGAGCACGAAAGTCAAAGCTATACTTACCGAACTTATCCCAAAATAAACGAACCAAACGCAACATAGCCCAACCTAGTGTGCCGAGATCAGTATCGCTGTCCTCGCTAGAGCCAAGCAGGAAATATTAGAACACAGTATAGCGCAGAAACCCGCGGATAGCAGTGTGTAGCACAAATGTCAGGCAAATTGTGGCCCAACTTGTCTTAACCTATCATATGCAAACGTGGTGTAACTTAACATAACGTGACGATACGAATATTGCTGGCCTCCTAGAGCCAAGCAGAGCCTATTAGAGCGCAATAGAGCGAGAGAATCCAGCGAATAGCAGTGAATAGCACAAAAGTCAAAGTATCCTGTCCTAATATGTCCAATCCTACCATAAACAAGGGTAATATGACTCAAACTAGCATGACGAGACCACTATTGCTGGCCTCCACAAAGACAAGCAGAAAATACTAGAGCACGCTAGAGCGCTGAGGCCCACCGTATAGCGGTGTATAGCACGAAAGTCAAAGCCATCTTATCCAAATATGTACAATCCTAACATAAGCAAGCGAAATATAACTCAACCTAGCTTACCCAAGCCACTATTGCTGGCCCCCCAGAGTCAACCAGAACTTACTATAGGACAGTAGAGCACCGAAATTCATAGATTGGCAGTGTATAGGGCGAAAGTCATACCTATCCAAGCCTAACCCAGGCAAACGTAGCTTTACCAAACGTAGCCTATCTCAACGTAACGTTCCGCGGCAAATATTACTGGCCTCTCCAACGCCAAGCAGAATCCAGAAGAACGTAGTTGGGCCCAGAAATCCGCAGAAATAGAATGTATGACACGTAAGTCAAAGATACCCTTACCGAAGTTAGCCCAACCTAAACTAACCAAACGTAACCTAACTCACCCTAACATGCCGAGGCCAATATTGCTGGCATTCCCAGGGCTAAGCATAATATATTAGAGCACAGTATCGTGCAGAAATGCTCCGTATAGCAGTGTATAGCGCGAAAGTCAGTCATAACCTAACCGAACCAGACCTAACCTAATTTAACGGGACGTACCATAGCTCAACATATCGTGCATCGAACTCTGCTTCTGACCTCCCCACGCCCAAGCAGAATGTAGTAGAGCACAGTAGATCACAGGAGTCCACCGTATAGCAGTCTAAAGCACAAAAGCCATAGTAGCATATCCTCACCTAGGCAAACGTAACATACCCTATCGTAGTCTAGCAAAAACTAACAAGACAACACAGCTATTGCTGACCTCTCCAGCGCCAAGCAGAAAATACTAGGGCAGAGCAGAGCGCAGAAATTCACCGCACTGGAGTGAACGGCGCAAAGGCCTTGGATACCATAGCCTAGCCTGACATAATCTAACCTAACCAAAAGCAGCATAACCCAAAGTGACGTACCGCGAACATTGCTCCCGGGCATCCCTGGGCAAAGCAGATTGTAGTAGAGCACAATAGATCACGAAAATCCGCCGAAAAGCATTGTCAAGCACGAGTGACAAAGTAGCATATCCTACCATACCCAAACGTGGCGTACCCAAACTTGACATACCGAAACGCAGGCTAGCTCAACCTAACATGACGAGACCACTATCGCCGGCCTCCACAGAGACAAGCAGGGTGTACTAGAGCACAGTAGTGCGCAGAAGCCCACCGTATTACAGTGAACAGCACAAGAGTCGGAGATGTCCTAAACTAAACTGACCTAACCAAACCAACCAAAACGAAGCATTGCTCATTGTAGCGTGCTGCGACCACTGCTCCTGGTCTCCCCAAAGCCAAGCATAGCACATTATGGCACATTAGTGCGCAAGAATGCACCGAACAGCCGTTTACAGCACAAAAGTCAAAGTAGCCTTTCCTAACCTAGTCAAACTTAAAACACGCAGACTGGGCGTAATACAATCTAACACGTCGGGCCTACGCAGGGACCAGCAGAGTTCACAAGAGCACAGTATAGTGCAGGAATCCACCGCATTGCAGTGAATAGCATAAAAGTCGTACATACACTATCATAACCTGTCCCAACCTAACCTAATCAAACGAAGCATATCTCAAAATAACTAGCAGCGACCACGGCTCCTGTCCTCCCCATAGCCAAGGAGAATATGGTGGTACACAGTAGATAACAGAAATATATCGAATAACAGTGTACAGCACGAAAGTCGAAGCCATCCTCTCCATACAAGCCAACCTAAACAAACCAATCGTAACATGACTCAACCTAACGCGCCGCGGCCACTATTGCGCGCTTCCGCAGGGTCGAGCAGATCATAATAGAGCAATGTATAGCACTGAAATCCACCCAATAGGATTGTATAGCACAAAAGTTGCAGATAACCTAATTTAACCCAAAGAATCGTGGCATAGCCGAACGTAACGTACCGCGCCCACTACTCCTGGCACCCACAGCCACAAGCATAATGTTGTAGGGCAGAGTGGACCACAGAAATGAACCAGATAACAGTGTACAGCACGAAAGTCGAAGGTATCCTAACCAAACTCAACCAAACGTAACATAATCAAACGTAGCCAAGCTTATCACAACGTGCAGCGTCCACTGTTCCTGGCATCCACAGGTCCAAGCAGAATATAGCCGATCACAGTCGAGCGCAGAAATCCCCCGAATAGCAATGTACAGCACGAAAGTCAAATACAACCAGTTTGAGCTTGACATAGCCATACCTAACCGAACGTAACATAACTTAACCTAACGTGCCGAGACCACTATTGCTGGCAACTCAGAGCCAAGCAGGGAATGTTGGAACACAGTAGAGCGCAGTTATCCGCGGATAGCTGTGTATAGGACGAAAGTCTAAACTATCCCATCCTAATCTCACCAAACGCAACATATCCAAACGTAACCTATCATAGCACAAAACAACCTAGCATGGCGAGACCGTTATTGCTGGCGCACACAGACACAAGCAGAATGTACTAGTGCACAATATTTCGCAGAAATCCACAAAATAGCAGCGTGGAGTTCCTGTCCTCCCCATAGCCAAGGAGAATATGGTGGTACACAGTAGATAACAGAAATATATCGAATAACAGTGTACAGCACGAAAGTCGAAGCCATCCTCTCCATACAAGCCAACCTAAACAAACCAATCGTAACATGACTCAACCTAACGCGCCGCGGCCACTATTGCGCGCTTCCGCAGGGTCGAGCAGATCATAATAGAGCAATGTATAGCACTGAAATCCACCCAATAGGATTGTATAGCACAAAAGTTGCAGATAACCTAATTTAACCCAAAGAATCGTGGCATAGCCGAACGTAACGTACCGCGCCCACTACTCCTGGCACCCACAGCCACAAGCATAATGTTGTAGGGCAGAGTGGACCACAGAAATGAACCAGATAACAGTGTACAGCACGAAAGTCGAAGGTATCCTAACCAAACTCAACCAAACGTAACATAATCAAACGTAGCCAAGCTTATCACAACGTGCAGCGTCCACTGTTCCTGGCATCCACAGGTCCAAGCAGAATATAGCCGATCACAGTCGAGCGCAGAAATCCCCCGAATAGCAATGTACAGCACGAAAGTCAAATACAACCAGTTTGAGCTTGACATAGCCATACCTAACCGAACGTAACATAACTTAACCTAACGTGCCGAGACCACTATTGCTGGCAACTCAGAGCCAAGCAGGGAATGTTGGAACACAGTAGAGCGCAGTTATCCGCGGATAGCTGTGTATAGCACGAAAGTCTAAAC
The DNA here is from genome assembly GCF_001483705.2 of Eufriesea mexicana. NCBI lineage: Eukaryota > Metazoa > Arthropoda > Insecta > Hymenoptera > Apidae > Eufriesea > Eufriesea mexicana. Next base: position 108,391 of record NW_016909337.1, on the reverse strand, counting down.
TATCCCATCCTAATCTCACCAAACGCAACATATCCAAACGTAACCTATCATAGCACAAAACAACCTAGCATGGCGAGACCGTTATTGCTGGCGCACACAGACACAAGCAGAATGTACTAGTGCACAATATTTCGCAGAAATCCACAAAATAGCAGCGTGGAGCACAAAAGACAGAGAGACCCTAACCGAACCTTCGTAACCTAACCTAACGAAACGTAACCTAATTGAACCTAGCGTGATGTGAACACAGTTACTGGCCGCCCCAGAGCAATGCAGAGCATGCTAGATCACATTAGAGCGCAGAAATCAATGGAAAAGAAGTGTACAGCACGAAGGTCAAGGTAGCCTATCATAACCAAGCCGAACGTGACATACCCAAGCGTAGACTACCTCTACCTTACATTACGAGACCACTACTGCTAGCCTCCACAGAGACAAGCAGAATGTACTACAGCACTTTAGAGCGCAGAAATCGACCGCACTGCAGTGAATGGCACAGAAGCCGTGGACACCCTAACATAACCTGATCTAATCTAACCTAACCGAACACAGCGTAACACAATATGACTTGCCGCGACCACTGCTGCTGGCCTCCCAGAGCAAAGCAGAATGTAGTACAGCACTTTAGATGGCAGAAGTCCACCGAAAAGCATTGTACGGCACAAGGGTCAAAGTAGCCTATCCTAACATACCCAAACGTGACACACTATAACGTAGTCCAGCTGAACATATCATTACGAGACCACTATTGCCGTGCTCTACGGAGACAAGCAGAATGTATTAGAGCACAGTAGTGCGCAGAAACACACCGCATTGCAGTGAGCAGCACAAAAGTTCGATTACATCCTAACCTAACCTGACCTAACCTGACACAACCTAGCGTACCATATCTGAACGCAACGTGCCGCGACCACAACGCCTGATCTGCAGAGTGCCAAGCAGAATGTAGTAGATCACAGTAGGTCACTGAAATACATCGAGAAACAGTGTACAGCACGAAAGCAGAAGCTATACAAACCAAACGTATCCTAACCCAACCTAACCAATCGTAACATAACTCATCCTAACGTGCCCCAGCCACTACTGCTCGCTTCCCGAGTGCCCAACAGGGTAGAGCAGAGTAATGTGGACCGCAGCAAGCCACCGAATTGGAATTTATTCCGCAATAGTCATGGAAAGCCTAACCGAGTCATCCTAACCTAACCTAACGAATCGAAGCTTTACACAACCAAACGAGCCGAGATCACTATTACTGGCCTCCTCAAGGAAAAACAGAATATGCTATATCTCTGTGGTTCGCAGATGCCCTCCGCATTGGAGCGAGTTGCACGAAAGTGGAAGACGCCTTTACCAAACCTGACCTAGCCAAAAGTAACCAAACGTGACCTGACTCAGCATAACTTGTCGCGGCCGCTATTGCTCGCCTCCCCTGATACGGGCAGAGTATAGTAGAGCAATGTAGAGCGAAGATATCCACCGAATAGCTGTGTATAGCACAAGAGTCGTGGATATCCCAACCAAACCCGGCAATACCAAACTTAACCTCACATAACATAACACAACACAACGTGCTGCGACAGCCACTGGTGGCGTTCGTAGAGCCAGGCAGAGCATGTTATAGCACATTAGATCGCAGGAGTCCACAGAACAGCAGTGTATTGCACAAAGGTAAAGATAGCCTCTGCTACCATAGCGAAACGTAACATAATCAAACGTAAAGTAACTCAACCTGACGGGACGAGACAAAAATTGCTGGCCGCCACAGAGACAAGCCGAAAGTACTAGGGACCTGTTGTGCGCAGATGCACCGCATTGTATTGAATAGCACAAAGGTCGAAGGTATCCTAACCTAACCTGACCTAATCTAACCTAACCAAATGCAGCATAACCGGACATGACGTGCAGCGACCACAGCTCCTGGCCGCCCCGGAGCCGACCAGAAGTTAGTAGAGCACAGTGGATCACAGAAATCCAACGAATAGCAAGGTAAAGCACAAAAGTCAATGGAGCATACCATAAGCGAGCAAAACTTGACATGCCTAGACGTAACATAACCAACCCAAATTGACGAAACCACAATTGCTCGCATCCACAGAGACAAGATGAGTGTACCAGAGCACAGTACTGCGCAGAAATCCACCGCGTTGCAGAGAATGGCGCAAAGGCCGTAGATAACCTAGCCCAACCTGGCGTAACCTAACCTAACGAAACGTAGCATATCCCACCGTGACGTGACGCGACCACTGCTCCTGTCCTCCGCGCAGCCAAACAGAATGCAATGGAGTGCAGTGGATCATAGAAACTCAAGGAATATCAGTGTAAAGCGTAAAAGACAATGCAGCCAATCCTAACATAGCCAAACGTAACCTAAGTCATCCAAACATGACGAGACAACTATTGCTGACCTCCACTGAGACAAATAGTGTGTACTAGAGCACAGTAGTTCGCAGAAATAATCAGCACTGCAGTGAATAGCACAGAAATCGTCGATATCCTAACATAACCTGACATAACATAACCTAACCAAACGTAGCGTAACACAACAGAGCGTGCCGCGATCACAGCTGCCTGTCTCCGCGGAGACAACCGGAATACCATAGAGAACAGTCGATGACACGCACCGGCCAGGTGATAGTCTATAGCAGTAAGGTCGTGGCCACCCTAACCAAAAATAACATGATATAACATAATCGAATGCAGCGCAAGTCAACGTAAAGAGCCGCGACCATTACTGGCCTCCCAAGGGACAAGCAGAATATAGTAGAGCACAGACGAGTGCAGGAATCCTCCGAATAGCAGTGTATAGCAAGAAAGTCGGAGATAACGTGACCGATCCTGACAAAACCTATCCTAACCAAACGTAACATAACACAACATGACGTACCCCGAACACTATTGCTGGAATCCACACAGCCGAGCTGAACCTACTAGACCACAATAGAAACGCGGTATACAGCGCAAAAGTCATATAAATCCAGACCTAACAAAACTAGCGTAACCTACCCAAACATAGCCTACCTCAACGTAACTTACCGTGGCCATTATTGGTGGCACTCCCAGGGCTAATCATAATATCGTAGATCTCAGTACAGCGCAGAAATACTCCGAATTGCAGTGTATATCATTATAGCCTATGTTAACGTGACCAAGCTTAACCTAACTTAATACAACGAAACGTACCGTAACTCAACCTAAGATGAAGAGACCAATATTGCGGTCCTCCGCAAAGACAAACAGAATGTACTAGAGCACAGTAGTGCGCAGAAACCCACCGAATTGCAGTGAATAGCACAAAACCCAGACATACAGTGACATCACCTGCCCTCACATAACCTATACAGACGTCGTGTAACTAACCATGGTTTGACGAGACCTGCACTTCTGGCCTCCCCAGAGCCAAGCAGGACAGCTTAGAGCGCAGTAGAGCGCAGAAGACCACAGAAAAGCAGTGTAAAGCGCAAAAGTCAAAGCCACCCCAACCAAACCTGCGCCAACCTAACCTAGCCAAACGTAACCTTACTCAAACTATCGGGCCAAGACCACCATAGCTGTCCTCCCCAGAGACGAGCAGAGTACAGTGGAGCAATGTAGAGCGCAGAAATCCAGAGAAGTGTAGTTTATAGCACAAAAGTCAAAGGTATCCTCTCCTAACATAACCAAACGCAATAAAACCATACGCAACGTAACGCAGACTAACGCGCCGAGGGCACTACAGCCGGCCTCCGCTTATCCAAGCAGAATATACTAGAGCCCAGTAGAGCACAGGAATGCACAGAGTAGCAGTGTAAATCACAATAGTCAAAGCCATAATGACCAAACCTATCCTAACCTAACCAAAGCGAACGGAACCTAACTAAAACAAACGTGCCACGAAAATTATTGCTGGCCTCCCCAGAGACAATCGAAACATATTAGAGCACTGTAGAGTGCAGGAGCCACCCGAATATCTGTGTATAGCACAAAAGATATAGATACACTTTCCTAACGAAACCACACGTGACATAACCGAACGTAAGATAACTCAACGTAACGTGCCACGATCACTATTGCTCGCCTCCCCAGATGCAAGCAGTTGCTAGTAGATTGATGTGGTGCACAGATATCGACCGAATTGCTGTGTATAGCCCACAGGCAAGACTATACTAGCCAAACGTATCCTAACATATCCAAGCCAAGCGTAACATATCTCAACCTAGCGTGCCTAAGTCAATATTGCTGGCCTCCCCAGAGTCATGCAGAATGCATTACAGCACTGTAGAGCGTAGGAGTCCACCGAATAGTAGTGTGTAGCATAAAAATCAAATATATCCTCCCTGTCGTTGCCAAACGTAACCTAATGAAACGCAGCATTACAGAACCTGACGTGCCGAGACCACTATTGCTGACCTCACAGGAGACAAGCAGAACATACTAGGGCACAGCAGGCAGCAGAAATCCACCGGGCACCTGTTTATACCACGAAAATCGAAGCAACCCAAACCTAACACAAGCTAGCGTACCCTAAGCAAACGTTGCAAAACCCGAATTGTCGCGCCGAGACAACAGTTTCTGGCATCCCCAGAGTCCAACAGAGTATAGCAGAGCACAGTGGAGAGCAGAAATCCAGCGAATAGCAATGTATAGCGCAAAAGTCAGAGCTACTCTGACTGAACATATCAAAACGTAACAGAAGCTGACGTAACGTAACCCAAACTGAAACGCCACGAACTCCTTTGCTGTCATCACAAGAGATAAGCTGAGTGTAGCAGAGCACTGTAGAACGCTGAGATCGTCCGAATGGCAGTGTGTAGCACAAAGCTCAAAGCTATCGTAACCAAGCCTGACCAAACCTGACCTAACCAAACATAACGTAAGTCAACCTAACGTGCCACGACCGTTATTGCTGACCCGCCGATTGTCGAGTAGAGTGTAGTAGAGCAATGTAGAGCGCAGGAACCCACCGAATAGTAGTGTATAGCACAGTTGTCGAAGTCACCCCGACCATACCAGACCGAACCTTACCTAACCAAACGCAGAATAGATAAACCTATCGAGCCGAGACCTCTATTGCTGGCACAACCGGAGCCAAGCAGAAAATATTAGACCACAGTAGAGCGCAGAAATTCATGGAAAAGCTGTTTAGAGCACAAAAGTCAAAGACATCCCAGCCAAACCTAACCTAACCTAACCTAACCAAATATAACCTAGCTCAACTTATCGTGCAACGAACATTATTGCTGGCCTCCCTAACGATAAGCAGAACATATATCACAGTAGAGCGCAGAAGTCCATCGTACAGCAGTGTAGAGCACAACAGCTGAAGCTATACTTTCCCAATTCATCCAATCGTGACATAACCGAGTGTAACATATCCCAAAGTATTGTGTCAAGTCCGCTGTTGATGCCCCAGCCAATACCAGGCAGAGCACATTAGATCGCAGCAGTGCGCATAAATGCACTGAATTGCAGGGTACAGCACAAAAGCCAAAGCTATGCTAACAAATCCTATTCGAACTGCCGGCTTCCCCAGAGACAAGCAGAATATGATAGAGCACAGTACAGCACGGAAGTCCGTGGAATATCAGTGTTGAGCACATACGTCAAAGCTATCCTAACCCAACCCAACCTAACCTAACCGTAAGTAATCTAGCTACACATGACGTGCCGCGCGCAGTATTGCTGGCCTACAGAGAGCAAGGCGGAGCATAATAGGGGAGATTAGAGCGCAGAAATCCGTAGAATCGCAGAGTATAGCACAAAGGTCGACGAAACCCGAACCTAACCAAAGCTAACGTAGCCTAACCAAACGTATCCTATTTCTACGTAACGTGCCGATGACTCTATTCCTGGCTTCCACAGAGCCAAGCAGAGCTTTCTATAGCAGACTATAGCGTGGAAATCT